>NC_090451.1:104340598-104642223 GCF_031143425.1 Pleurodeles waltl | reverse complement strand
AAGACACATGGAAAGGTGGTCTCACTAAGCCTCCTTCACTTTCAGGGTCTACTTAATCGAGCAGTCAAGGCCTAGCTTAAAGGAAGTGTTGTAGGGTGAGTTTAGCTGCAGTACAACAATGTTATTACAGCTGCAATAAAGACATGAATGTCCAGCCAGAGCTGTGAGTGTGCAACACTTTAATAATGCCTTGAAATGTATAAATATTTTGGCAGAGCAAATAGGATTCAGAGAGGCAAGAATTATACAACTACAATAAATTGTTGAAAGCAGCCGATCATAGAAGCAAAATATGGGCCCTTGTCTATGGGCTCTATGCACAGTGTGTGATCATCTGTTGGTCGTGGTGATCGTCACAATCCTGAAAATGAAAACTGTACTACAACAGTGTACTTACAATGATGCCTTTACAAGGAAGCTGAAAGAGTAAAGTAATGTTTGCAAACATATACTGACATACTGATTGTGACCGCAATGCTGTAATGATGTGGATTGCAATCCTTGCACAACAGTTTAGAACCTTTTGAATTAGTCCATAACCTTTAATGTTTCTTGGCCCTAATATGTGTGTAACCATGCATAACAAGTCAAAAGTAAAGCAAAGACAATCGATAATTCAGTATGCCATGTTCCCTGCAAAGGATTGGGACAGTGCCTCAAACTATGCGTTTGTGGCATGTGTAGCTGTAGGTACAGATGCTGTGCATACTCCTGTCATCTAGTGTTGTGCTTGGATGTGTACAAGCTATTTTTCTTTGAAGAAGTCTTTTGGAGTCATGAGGTACTGACTTCACCTATTGCTGGTAATGTGCATGGGCAGCGGCTCCATTGTTAGATTGTTTTTTCTCTGCCATCGGGTTCAGACGTGTCCCTTGAAGCTGGAAACGACTCCGCTCCACTTTTGCCCCAAGTATCATGCCAAGTACCCGAGGACAGGCCTCTATCTAGTCTGTAACCTCTGTTTGTCTCCCAACTATCGAGAGGACTCCTGCGCAGCCTGTCTCGCGTTCCATAATAAGAAGGCCCTTCAGAACTGTCGAGCCCATCATATCGTCTCGGCATCTATGGTGCACCAGCAGGGGGACACCCTCCAACCTCTTCAGGGACCGTGAAACTGAGGGTGAACAACAGCATGAGACCACCGGAGGCAAAGTAGAGGACTTTTGTTGGCCAAGACTTCCAGTTCTAACATGGGTGATGATGAGCCCCTCACCGGCGCATGTGGTCGCAGTGAGTATTGCCACCCAATAGATGGAGCTTCGTCATCATTTACCTCCTTGAGAGGTGTTAGAAATGGGGTGTCTAGTTGGCAGTGGTTTGCACCCTGTCCAAGTCTGGATCCTCAGTCTAATCAGGTTAAGTGAGTCACACAGCTAAGCTAACCCATGCTCACCCCCTTGGTAGCTTGGCACAGGCAGTCAGGCTTTTCTCAGAGGCAATGTGTAAAGTGTACCCTCACACACAGTAACACAGTGAAACCACTACAAATGGATACCAAACCAGTTTAGAAAAATAGCCAATATTTATCTGAATAAAACAAGACCAAAGCGACAAAATTCAACATACACAAGAAACAATATAAATTTCTAAAGTTGAGTCTTAATCCATAGGAATCAATGGATGCCTTGTTTTAGCGCAACGTACCTTGTATGCATCAAAAATAAAGCTGCAGGAGAGGTAATGCGTCAGAAGAGCAAGCGCTGTGTCGATTCCTTTCTCGCATGTGAGGCTCTGTGTCGATTCTTTCCCCACTGGGTAGGCAATGCATAGATTCTTTCCCCCACAGGAGAACTATACAACGATTTCCAGACATGCAGCCTCAGGTCCTTGCTGCGATGGTGAAGGTTTTACACCCAGGGTCGATGCGTGGAAAATTCGGATGCGCTGTGCGAAGGGTCCGCGTTGAGAACAGGTGGTGCATCTATTTTCCAGCCCCAAGGCAGGCGCTGTGTCAAATTTTCAGCCGTGAGACAGGTGCTGCATAAATTCTTCTCACATGCACACAGCGGGGTGTGGATTATTCCCTGCAAGTTACCAGCTTCCAATTCTAAGTGGATTTGGCACCACTTAGCAAGTCAGGACTTTTAACAGAAGAGCCCAGCCATTGACAGATGAAGTCTTTGATGTCTCTGAGACTTCACAACCGGAGCAAGCTCAATTCAAGCCCTTGGAGAACCTCGGAAAGCAGAATGTTGTAGGCAAAGTCCAGTCCTTTCACTCCCAGGGTAGAAATAGCAGCAGCAAGACAGCAAAGCAAAGCAACAGGCAGAGTTACAGGCCCTCCACAAGCATCCAGCTCTTCTCCCTGGCAGAATGTCCTCAGTACAGAAGTGCTCTGAAGTTGCGGAGTCAGCAGTCCAATACTTATACTCATTTCTGCCTTTGAAGTAGGCAGACTTCAAAGGAAAGCCTTTGTAGTTCACAAGACCCTGCCTCTCCCTGTCCTGGCCCCAGACACACTCCAGGACATTGGAGACTGCTATGTGTAAGGACAGGCGCAGTCCTATTAAGGTGCAAGTATCAGCTTCTCCCACCACTCTAGCCCAGGAAGACCCATCAGGACACACCTCAGCTTCCTTTGTATGACTGTCTAGAGCAGATGTCTTCAAACTTTTTTTAGCCAAACACCCAGCAACATTTTTTTAGGGGTTATGCACCCCCAATCCTTACCTGGAAAAAACTTCTGGACTCTGGTACTCTGCATCATCGACAGCCAGCCCCATCTGCATGTCCCAAGTCATATCTAGTTGCATTTGGCAAATAATATTAAACATAATAAGAGTGTTTAGCAAGCTGAATATTTGTGAGTGCCTGTGGTTATATGACATGAGTTTGTATCCCTGAAGTTATGGAATGAACTGTAAGTGAATACTTTGGATTCTGGCAACTGAAAGCACCAAAGTGATTTCAGACAGGATTCTTAAGTTCTTGCTGTCTAGAAGACCGAAACAGACAGATGGCTGACACACACCTCGCTGGTGGATCTGAAGAGTTTCAAAAACGTATCTGTACTACATTGCTAAAGTTTAATTTACACCACAAGAAGGTGTTTTCCCTGCTGAATACCAAGTGGGCTGTGGTGGGTGCAATGGCGGCCCTAGACGTTCGGTCAAAGAGGGCTCAGGCAGGAATAGCACAATGGGCAGTGTTTTACTGCCCTTCACAACCTCCACATCTCACGTGAGGCGCAATAAAAAGCCCGAGGCATGGCCAGTATTTTGGTGCCTCTGTGAGCTTTGTTGTACGGCATCATGATATAGCAAGCAAAAATAAAAAAATAAAGAAAGCAGACGTGCACCTAAAATAAGACAAAACCTAGTAATAACAGTATCTATCTAATTATTTATACCAAATCTGCACTGAATAATTAGAATCTAAAATTATACAATTCTGAAAATATGCAAATGAATGAAACATTACTAAGGTCTAGTCACCTTCTGAGTGTCTCAGTCACTCCTGTTCTTCCCTTCACCCCACTTTCCTCAGTTGTGTCGCACCCTTTTAGACATTTTTGCCCCTTCCATACCCACACCTTTCTAACATCCTCCATCTGCATACTTCAACCCTCATCCTTTTTCCACTTCAGCACCCTCTCTTTGATCTCTCCTGCATGCACTTCCATGCTGCTCCTTGACTTCACGCACTCTGCTATAAGCACTGAGTTTTCTTAAACTTTCACCTTGTTATTTTTGTCAATATTTCAACAGCTGTGTATTGTCTTAAATGACTTGGACATGGAATAACAATTATATTTGGCACACACGATTAATGCACTTCAGTGAGGCCAAGAATTGGATGTATTCAGAATACTTTAATGACACTGACAGGTACTATGATAAACTTGCACTTCCCAGAGTGTCAACTCCAGAGCTCTCATCTTGGGTCCATTATAAACACCACCCACAACCACAACTCATAAGACACCAAGAAACTTCCTATAAAAATCAAGCATTCATCCTGAGGAATTGTGGCCTGCAAGGTCAAGAAAGGTCAAGAAATTACAATGCAGCACAGATACTCAATCATCAACCACATCAGAAATGCTTTGATGGGAAACCTTTAGTGAAAAGTGCCACAAGGCCAGTGCTTGTATCCACATGGCTAAAATTTCGTGAGGTAGCGGACATTGGTGTGAGGTGGAGAGTCCTACGGCTGAGGGTTGTGGAGTAGAGTGGAGTGACATAGAATATCAAAGTAGAGCCATGTATAGTAGAGTGGCATAGTGGTATGTTAGAGACATGCAGCAACATGTATCATGCATTTTACTGGTCGCAAATGGCCTGATTCTGCATGACCGATAAAATGCGTTTTGGTATGAATGAATTCCAATTTCCGATTCGGTAACATGTTACTTTGAATTTGGAATTGTGAAAACATACTGAGTTGATATTAGGAAGGGGCATGTTCAGGACATCTCTTCCTAATACCTAATCGCAGCGGTATGCATGAATGTTTTGACCGAAATGCGGTTGCAAAACAGTTGCATTTTACCATCTAGTTCAAGTAGGTAGTAACCCATTCACAAATGAGAAGGGAACCTCTTTAAAATATCGAAAGAAACGTTAATTTTTTTTTTTTTTTAAATGCATCACGTTTTACTTTAAAGAAAACGGGCTGCATTAAAAAAAAAATATGTATAGCTTCATTTAAAACCAGTGACGGACATGGTGGTCTGCTGTGATTTTTGCATTTCCTAATGGGTCGCAAATTGCAACCTGCCTCATGAATATTAATGAGGTAGGGCGATTTGCGACCCCTTAGGAAATGCTAAATGAAACTCATGGAGTTTTATACATTAGAATAGCGATAACCTAATTGTGATTCACAGAGAATTGCAATTAGGTAATCGTTATTTGGAATAATGATACATCTGCACCGTGTTGTCAACTTGTCTAAATGCATGAGGATTTAACATGGGGGAGAGAGATTCAGCTTTTCATCAACTGACTGGAGCACATCACATCACACACACATATAGAAACAATGAACCACACATGTGTAAATCAGTATATAGAAAGTGTTGACAAAAGGGACTTCGAGGTGTAAGATTCACATGTCATCTATGCTGGTAGGCATTTTTTAACAGTGATTGGTCGGGGGTATCAGAAACTCAGGATTCAGAATGTAACACAGTGGTTATGGTTGATTTTACTATCAATAATGTATTTTAACCCAAACAAATAATTTTTTCCAAAAATAGAATAATCAAAGAGAGGGAAAAAACATAACTTTCTAACCTGTACCATGCAGTTTGCATGCAGCTGTTTGATGCCAGTTCATAGCTCACTGTGTTATGAATAAACTGCACAGTAACAAAAGGAGCTCTGTGACAAGAGCAGTACCCCACTGAGCACTACATATAAAATACTGCTCTGTGATTTGCATATACACGTTCTTTGCAGCATGAATCAAAACTGCCACTAGAAAAAAAAAACATCTCTTTCCAGCAGGTACCTTAGTCACCACGTATTGGTACTTTTATTGTTGCCTGAAAGTGACTGGATATATGAGGAACTCTGCAGTGCTTTCAAAACTGCTGCACTGCTACAAAATTGCCCCATAACAAAAGCACCCACTCACCCTTTCAGGGGAGTGCTTAATGCCCAGTATGGCCTTGGATGATCCCCTTGCAATTTAAAATGGCATTGATAAGCACTAAAATATTGTGCAGCAAAGCCAGTGAAATACTATGGATGATGCAGATTTGCAACCCCAGCCCAGTCAACCTACCCCTCTTTAGCTGACATTAAATCCCTCTCAAGCGAATAGTCGGAGCAAGTGTGACCTTTAAAAAAGCTGTTGAGGCTTACCGGCAATACATTTCTGTCTTTCGTCCTGGGAAACAGCAAGGCAGTGAAGGAAAGAAGCAATGTCGTTGGCAGGGGCCAGGGGGCGAAGGGCAGGACCCAGGAGGCAAAGGGCAGGACCCACAAGGTGAAAGACAGCAAGCAGGATCCAAACAGCAGCAAACTGGAGGTGAAAGGTAGAAGTCAAGAAGTGCCACTAATTCCAAAGTAGTGGATATTCTGGAGCTTTATGAAGCCAACATTTGTGACGTTTCTGTCTCCTTCAGTGCTGCTGTCTTGTGATTTGTGAAATGTCATAGCTCATGGTACAGGCTCATGATTGGCTGCTATGCTGGTATCCTCCAATCAGAGAGCTCCATTACAAATGTCTGTGCAAAGGAAAGGAAACAAACGTACTTTCAATGTCGGATAGTACACAACGGATGGTGAAGCATTCAGGTGAAGTGCGCGCCCCCCCAGGAATAATGCCGCACCCCCCCTGGGGTGCGCACGCCACAGTTTGAAGACCTGTGGTATAGAGTGAATTCACAAATAGCCCAACTGTCAGCATGGCCCAGATGTGTATTCAGCAGTCAGGCAGAGGCACAGAATGGTTATGCAAGAAAATGCCCACTTTATAAAAGTGGGATTTTCAAAGGTCAAATCTAAAAAACTATTTTAAATAGTGAGTTCAGAGACCCCAAAGTCCACATCTCTATCCGCTCCCAATGGGAAACTGCACTTAAAAGATATTTCAAGGCAATCCCCATGTTATCCTATGGGGAGATAGGCCTTGCAACAGTGAAAAACAAATTTAGCAGTATTTCACTATCAGGACATGTAAAACACACCAGTACATGTCCTATCTTTTAAATACACTGCACTATGCCCATGGGGCTGCCTTGGGCATACCTTAGGGGTGATTTACATATAGTAAAAGGGGATGTTTGGGCCTGGTAAGTGGGAACACTTGCCAAGTCAAACTGGCAGCTCAAAACTTCACACACAGACAGACACTGCAGTGGCAGGTCTGAGACTTGTTTACAGGGCTACTCACGTGGGTGGCACAATCAGTGCTGCAGACCCACTAGAAGCACCTCTAGTGACCTTTTACTAGTAAATCAAATATGCCAGTCATGGAGAAAACCAATCACCAATCCATTTTGGGCACAGAGCAAATGCACTTTAACAATGGTTAGCAGTTGTAAAGTGCCCAGAATCCTAATGCCAAGAAAACTGGTCAGAAAAAATAGGAGGAAGGAGGCAAAATGTTTGGGGATGACCCTCCAAAAAGGGCCAGGTTGAACAAGTGGCTAGAGCCTCGAGCTCCTAAAGCACTTACGAGGTCTGTGGGTCACCACTGGTGCATGCCTTGGTCAGCACTGATTGGAGGCTTCAGGCTCGTCATTCACACATACTTTGTTGCCTAAGTCCACCTCCAAGCCTCGTCCCTCTTCTGCTGCAGCTGCTTCACCACCATTCCCTAGAACTGCCTCCAGACCTGTTTTGGAGCTGAGGACTTCAGACTCAATAGGACGTTTGGCATTGCATGGGCCCCAAAAATCATCGGCTATGAAGAGGGCACCATCCACGCCTTCCTTTTCTGCTGCCTCCGAGGACTTTGACCAGCCACTCCTTCAGTTCTTCCATGAGGAGCTCAACGCCAGCCAACACTGCATCCACATTCAATCTGGGACTGGTCAGATCCGGGCCAACTAGACAAGCCTAAAGATCCTGTTCATTCCTAAAGGCAATTCATTTTTGAAGAGGCACTAAGCCCACTTTTGGAGCTAACTCAGGGTACTGGTGATGCTTGCCCTCCTCTAGATAGCAAAAAGACTGACACTGCTGGCAAGCGTTTCACCGCCCAGTCTGTCACACTTTGGTGGATCGGCAATTCAGTGGGTCTGCTCTCTTGGTACGACCATGCCCACAGGGATGAAATGCAAGATGTAAACCAGCCCCTTCGAGAGCAATATAAGAAATGTAGCCAAGAGTTGGTGGCAGAAGGGAAAATGATTTCAAACACCAGCATCTTGTGTGCACTAGATGCACATTCGATCAACATGAGTTTCTTCCTCCGTAGACACATGTGGCTGGCTTTAATCCAGAGCTCAATCAACATCTCCTCATCTTACCTTTCGATGGGGAGCACCTTTATGAAAGACAAGTTGATGAGATGTTGGAGAAATTTGAAAAAGACACATATAACCAAGGCCATGCATGCCCTGCAGAAACCAACTGGCCACGGCTCCTTTTGCGGCACACCACATCGTGGGGGTACCAAATCCACTGCCCGAGGTCTCAACATCCTTCCCCAGAGAGCAACAACAGCAACTACCCACCTGGGGTTACTATAAAGGAGGATATAGAGGCAGCTATAACTGAGGGATGGGAAGTGGTGCATCCCCAGGGGTACTACACCTACCAAGCAGTGACTCCCTTATCCTACCCCGACCATCCTACACCTGTCCAGGGGGGGAAGATTACAGGGGATTCTTCCCCACTGGGTAGAGTTCACCTTGGAGCGATGGCATCTGGATATTATAGTGGAGGAGTACTGCCTAGAACTCACACAAACATCACCACTTTGACCCTCCCCCTACACACTCACACACACACACAAGCTCTCCCCGGAACATCAGCACCTGCTCCAAGAGGAGAGGCACACACCCACATGCCATGTTACACATGCATCCGTGCAGGAGTGCCTAGCAGCATAATGGTCACAAGCAGAGGGCCAGTGAGAGGATCTAGTGCTGATTTGGGGACACACTCATCACTCTCTGCAGTGGTGGAATGCCAGCAATCTGTTGCATGGCCGGCCTTTCCTGGACCCAATTCCTCAGATAACCATCACCACAGACACATCCCTGACCAGTTGGGGGGCACGCTTACAAGACCTAACCGTACAAGTTGTGTGGACACCTGATCAATGGGATCTCCACATCAGTCGTCTGGAGTTGTTGGCAATACATTTAACCCTCAGGGCCTTTCTTCCCCTCATTCAACATAAAGTAGTTATTGTCCTGATGGACAACACAAATGCCATGTCTTACCCCCAGAAGCAGGGCAGAACACAATTCCTCAGTTATCGTCCCTAGCTCAGGGCATTTGACGGTGGGCAATTCATCATAAGGTCCATCTCCTTATACAATATGTACCAGGGTGGACAGGGACTTTGCAGACCTGCTCAGCAGGATGTATCAACAAGCCCATTGGTTGCAACTCCACCCACAAGTCCTACTCCTGTACTTCTACTGATGGAGGCTCCACCTCTTAAACCTGTTTGCCACTGCAGAAAAAGCAAAATGCCCACATATTTTTGCCTCCAGGTTTCCATGCCCACAGCCAATGGGCAATGCACTATGGATAAACTGGTCCGAGATGTTTGCACACTTTTCTACCTGTCCCACTTCTTTCGTTGTTCGAAGCCTCTGGCAAACATCCCTCAACCTCATTCTAGTAGCCCTGACATGGACTAGATAGCCTTTCTTCACCACTCTTCTCGACCTCTCTCTAGTCTCCTACAAGAAGCTGCCCAACAGGCCAGATCTTCTCACCTAAAATTAAAGCACTCAGACATTCCAGAACCAAACAACTCAATCTTGTGATTTGGCTCCTGAAGACCTAGAATTTGGGTAGCTTAATCTGCCTGCCGAAGGCATGACCATTCTTAAGGAGGCCCGCAGGCCTACCACGAGAGCCTGCTATGCGACCAAGTGGAAAACATTTGTATACTACTGTCTCCATAAAAACATTGATTCTCTGAAGCCAACAATCTTAGACATTGTTTGTTATTTGCTGTATTTGCAAAAGTCACGCCTCTCTTATACTTCGATTAAGCTTCATTTAGCTGCTATTGCTCCTTGTCTCTAAAACACACAGCACACTTTGGTTTTCTAATTGCCTGTTATCAAAGCCTTTATAATAGCTTCCACCTTAGTCAGACCATGAGCTCCCAGTGATCTTCCTTCATCCAGAATCAGTAGCAGAAAGAGCTCTCCACATGTTAGATATCAGAAGAGCACTTGTGCATTACATTGACAGAATGGAGTACTTCCGCAATTCACAGCAACTTTCTATCTTCTTCTTCAGGCCTCACAAGGAGCGTGCACTGTCTAAAGCAGGTATTGCTCGCTGGCTGGTCAAATATATACAGACCTGTTATTCTAAAGCCAAATGCGTTTTCCGGGTACCTCGCAAAACAAGGAACTTCTGTGGATTTCTTGGGTAATAATCCTATACTGGATTGACATTTGCAAAGCAGTTACCTGGTATACCTCCCACATAGTCACAAAACATTACTGTGTGGATATTTTAGCACAGCAGCAAGCCAACGTTGGTCAGGCTGACCTACGCAAAATTTCCACTTTTCTGCCACATCCTCAGGGTAGCTGCTGATTCTGGGAGGACTGCTTTACAGTCGCTGCACCATATGTGTATCTATAGCTAAACATGCCACCAACAGTAAAATATTACTTACCCTGTAAGCATCCGGTCGTGGCATGTTGTGCTGTAGATTCACGTGTCCACCCTCTTCTCTGGGCTCCTACACATGGTCATCTTTCGGTATATCACTGCTCCATCTACTTCCTCAACCTAAGTGCTGAAAAAACAATCTAAGAATGGAGCCGATGCCTATGTGCATTACCAGCAATAGATGAAGTCACAGAGCCTTGTGACTCGAGATGCCTTCTTCGAAGAAAGACTCCTTGCACATGATCAAACCCAACACTAGATGGCAGACGTATGCACAGCATGTGAATCTACAGCACCACATGCCACAAACAGATGCTTATAGGGTAACATTTTCCTTAGCTCCTGTGTTTAGGTTTAGTGGTGGTGTTCACTGAAGTAGGGATATCTCACCACCTGAGGTCCCAAGAGACTACAGTCAGCAGCTCCTCACATTGCATGGGCTATCCTCGATGATGAAGGGTGCAGATTTTAATCTGGTGTCTGAAAATAGGTGGAAGTGCACTGACACATAGGGTGTGTTTAAAACCGCACAGGTTGATGTAATTGATTCAGCTAACCTATAAGTCTAGTTTGCCTGCCAACAGTTTGAATCTGCATGTTTGAAATTGGGTTTCTGTTTATCAGAGGTATGCACCCTGTGTAAAATAGAGAAAATAAACCACAATTCTAGTCAGGGTAAGTCACAATCATACCCTAGGTTAACCTGTGCTCACACTCTGGTAACTTTGGTAAGAGCAGTCAGGCTTAACTTAAGAGGCAATGTGTGAAGTATTTGTGTAACACTTAAAACAGTGAAAACACAGCACAAATAGATATCACATCTGGGTAGAAAAATCCGTTTTAATTTAATAAATATAACAGGCCCAAACAAAAGTTGAGATATTAATTTTTAAAGAATATTTATAAAATAGCGATTAGAAGCAATAAGCGATTAAATGGGATATGTGGTCACACTGGACCATGGCAAAGCCAAAAGTTCAGGCCAACCGTGATGGAGAAGGGGCTGTATACAGGGACCCACTTGGGCCCGCTGAACAAAAGTACCTTGATCCGAGATGCATCGACGGAGATGTGTGGTGCAGCCGAAGCGATGCATCAGTGTCAAGCCACGCGGTGGACGAGATGCGTTGATTTTCTACACGCAGCTGTGACAATGCATCGGTTCCGAATACGACACAAAGGTTCCGAATGTGATGCATGGTTACTGCTGCTGCAGTAGGGGATATGTCAGTTTTGAAGGCAGTGCACTGGTTCCGAAGGCAATGCCCCAGGTCTGCTCCACATGACAAGAAGGATGTACTGGTTCCAACTCATGCAAAGGCAAAGATGTGCTGGTTCCAATGAGGATGTGTGGGCTCTGGTTGAAGCAGAACTTCCAGGAGCCCAGGACTGGGTTGGCACCACTTGGCAGGACACAACATGCAGCAAGGAAAGTCCATGTGCTGTAGCAGGGTGAGTTGAAGTCCTTTGTGTCCCACAAACTTCAGAAACCAGGGGACCAGTCTGCTGGCCCTTGGGGTCACTCTGGGTTCTGGGATGTAGAGATGCAGGTTCAGTCCTTTTCACTCCCAAGACAAGAGGGCATTAGGTCAGCACAGCAAAGCAGGAGTCCAGCAGAGTAGCAGCTCAGCAGAGTGGCAATCCTAGTAGCAGCACCACAGTCCTTCTTCCTGGCAGAGTATCCACAGGTCCAGAGGTTTACTGAGTTGATTGTTTCAGAGGTCCAGTACTTATACCCAGTTGTGCTTTTGAAGTGGGGAGACAGTGGGGAGACAGTGGGGAGACATCAAAGAAAGGTCTTTGAAGTTTACAGAGTCCTCCCTTCTTCTTCTGGCTCCAGACTCAGTACAGAGGAGTATGCAGCCCTTTGTGTAAAAACAGGACCCTGCTTATCCAGATGCAATTGTCAGCCACTCCCTTCCATTCTGCCCCAGATAGCCCATCAGGCCATGAATGGTCCATCAGTCACACCTAAGCTCCCTTTGTGTGCGGACGTCTGGAGAGAATGCACAAGCCCAGCTGTCACCCCAACCCAGACGTGTTTTGGAGACTGGCAGCAGATATCATGTGGCCAATTAAGAAAATGCCAACTTTCTAAAAGTCACATTTTCAGAACTGCAATTTAAAATCCGACTTCACCATAAGCTGTGATTTTCAATTGTGAGTCCAGACACACCAAACTTGAAAAACGTATCTCTTCCAGACTGTGAATTACAAAAGGTAATAAGGTAATCCCAATGTTATACAATGGGAAAAATAGGCCTTGCTGTACTGAAAAACAACCTTGTGAGATTTTCACTATCAGGACATGTAAAACTTAAAAGTATATGTCCTGCCTTTTAAATACATTGCACCCTGCCTTCTGGATTGTCCAGGACCTACCTTAGGGGTGGCTTATATGTATGAAAGGGAAGATTTGGGCCTGGCAGTGTAAAACTGAACACACAGGCTCTGCGATGTCAGGCATGAGACATGGTTAGAGCACTACTTAAGAACTGCAGGCTTACAAATAGCATTTAATTTACAGTCCCTGGGAACATGTAGTCCACGTTACTAGGTACTTATAAATAAATTAAATATGCCAATCAGGGTTAAGACAATGTTACCATGATTTAGGGCAGAGAGCACAAATCCTTTAGCACTTGTTAGCAGTGCTGAAGCACAGAAAGTCCTAAAGCCAGCAAACACAAGGTAAAAAAAAGTGGAGGAGGTAGGCAAAATGTTGAAGGGAATGCCTCCCTGAGGCTGTCAGGTCTAACATTGCACATTTTAGTGAAATTCTGCTTTCCAGTTGCCCTTTTGTAAAGTTCCAACTATGCCAAATTGTACAATTCACATTTAAATGTTACTCTGCATGACTCTTTTGCCCTGCATTGGGCTATACAAAAACTTGAGCCCTTTTGTGGTGCCAAAGTCATTTTGTTAAATGTAAATTAAATCAAATTTCTCAATATTATATATTGCATTTATTAGGTGGTTTTACATATATCTGTCACTTATGATTCACTTTGCTATTGATATGGGCCTAGAGATCTGCACTGTAGCCAAGCAAGTAATCCTGAGTCACCGCAATACACTCCTGAAGTGTCCTCTGCCCAACACCCTTCTTCAAGCGCCTACTGTCCAGGGCTTTTCCCCAAATCGTGTCACTTCCAAGATGGTTCCCGACAGCAAACTGACGTGTTCATCTTCTGCACGGGGTATAATTCCTCAAGCAGCTAACAGGACTGCAGGCTGGTGGTGTATCACTTCCCCGACTCTACAAACACCTTATCCACCCTGATTTACCCAACCTCTTCTTCATCGCCCCCTGCACTACTGTATGTCTATTTATTCTCTTTGATTGCCAGGTGAGATACTGCCTGGCAGCGCTGGCGGGGTCTTGCTGCCTTCCATCGCAGGAGGTCATGGCAACCGACGTGACAAGGAATACAAGCGCTACCTGGCCACCAGCAAACCACCTAAGAACTTTGTGAAATTGGACTCCCTGAAAGAGGGCTACTTGAGATTCCTAGATGAGGAGACACAGTTCAGGCCTGTCCCTAGGGTGATCGTTCAGGTTTTTTAGGCCATCGGAAAATCTCCTGCTGTAGACCTGGTTAATTATAAGACTATGAATCTCTGCCTCCTTAGTGGTGAGGTCTGGGAGCTGGTGTAAGGGTGAGGAGCCCAAGGAGAGGTAATATTTCTGAGAACGAAGTGGAGTCTGGACGTTAAGTACCATGGAAATGGGTCTTTGGGTGCTCTACTGGGTAGAGATGGAGCTACAGTATGACATCTCTGCACACGTGTTTGGGTCTTATTAGCTTTTAGCCAGTATGAGAGGGCATATCTTGCACCGTCAGAATCCTTGTTTGTAAAGTCTTTTGCTTGGAACCTATGTGATATGACTTTCACACCACATTATAAATCACCTGCCTTTCCCGTTAATTATGATGCTGCTATTTTTTCAGATAATCTAAAGATAAAACATCTACGCAGAATTGTGGCAGTGTTGTACTCAATAGATTGATTGCCAACAAATCAAAAAACATAGTCAATGAGATAAGCCTTCTCAAAACAGATAGGTTAGAAATCATGAAGGCTTATTAAAATATTTTAATTCTTTGAAGAAGGCAAAATAAGGTTTGTCTCAAAATCTGGCAAAAATCATATTATTCCCAGTCACTTATGCAGTAGAGTAAAATAAGCAGTTTTGCCAAACATAATAAATGTATTTGAATATTGGTTCTTCACCACTCAGAAAACAAATCACAACTCCGATCATTCTGAGATTTCTCATGCATGATACACATCACTCCTGTCTTCTCTTCCTCAATTTTCAGCCTTGGATGTGTTTTTGAATTCTTGAATCTCTCTTCAGCGTCTTCTTGCAATTCAGTCGGTCTTGTTTCTTCCCAATTTCTACTAATTTGCACTCTTCTTTCATTATATTATCTAATAAACTCACTCTTCTCATTATTCAGTTTACACACAAATGCATTCTTTCACATGTTATGTCCTAGATTAGTTTTCATTTTCAGTCTCAAATGGTTAGAAATAGGATCTAAATAGACTTTAAATTTTTAACTTCACCTAAAGAAATATTGTAGTCAATAAGGTAAGATTCCAGGAAGTCTTGACCACGAAGAACACTAACACTAACAAAAAAATTGCATGATAAAGAAGAGTTTAAAGGAAGCTGAAAATATGTGTCTCACTCTGAAAAATAAGCAAGAAAGAGTGTACATACATAACAATTTTGAATTTTCATAATCTCAGGATATTCTGCTGCTAATAAATTAGGATATACATTCTCCTCAAAATCAACTATCAATGTGTCTACTTGTTAAATTTATGTCTACTATGCCACTATGTGTAGTGGTTATCTCAACATTTTTAATTCAAGTTGCGACATATCCAACTGACGAAATCAAGTTTATCAGCAAGCCAACTAATTTTTTTTATACCATAATCAAAAAATATATTTTTAAAACTGAGCAGCACTCTTGCTTTCTAAGTTTCATACCTCTTCTACGAAAGATTCGAAAAGCAAAACAAAAATCTAGCTACTAAATTTTAGGGTGCAAATTCAAACTCAATTTATTTTGAATGTTCAGTTGATAGGCTCAGTTCAACTATATTCAGTGTGATTTCAAGAGATCCTATATCTTCAACTGGATACCTAAGGTACAAAATAAATAGACTCCAAGTAATAATACTGTGCAGGCCTAAAAGAAAAAATCTAACTCTCAAAATTAATTCTCCAAAATTCAACTAAGCATTTCATAACAATGTTTTTCGGCTTTGACTGTCTCTAGCTTTGTTCATTGTAAATCAGATTCATGGGTGTCATTCTAAAATGAATTGTTAATCTGTTAATTCAATGGCTTCTGGATCTGGCATGTTGTTGGCTAAATAAGGCAATTTAGGAGCTGCATTCTTTTTATTTGGGACTATTGCTGTCGTTGATATTTTGGCTACTGACTAGTCACTTTCACTGTCATTAAAATCATGTTCCACTTGCTCTGGTTCTTCTCTTGATAGTTTCTGAACTTTCTTGAAGACTCTGCTTTAAGCGGCACAGGAGGTGGGGAGCCAGCTGGGACTGTGGGGGACTTTAGGCTGGGTCCTCGGGGATGGGGCCCCCAGGGCTAAGATCAGCTTGGGGAGGGGGGCTGAGCGCCTCCCTCTCCTCCAAAAAATTTATAATTAGGCCACACTCCAGGGAATGGGGTTCCTGGGGCCAAGATTGGCCTAGGGAGGGGGGCGTGCTTCCCCCCCCAATGCATCCTCTCCCCCCCCCCCAAAATAAAATGTTTAGGCTGGGCCCAAGGGGATGGGGTCCCCGGGGCCTTAGATCAGCCTGGGAAGGGGGGACCATGCGGTCCCCTTTCCAAAAAAATATATTTAGGGCCCCAGTGGATGGGCTCCCTGGGGCTGGGATTGCCTAGGGAGGGGGCTGCTCAGCCCTCTCCTCCCCAAAAAAATTAAATATTTAGGCTGCACCCCCAGGGATGGGATCCTGGGGGCCGAGATTGGGCAGGGGCAGCGTGGCCCCTCCTCTCCCCCAGAAAAATTTATATTTAGGCTTGGCCTGGGGGGAAGGGGTCCCTGGGTCTGAGATCGGCTTGTGGAGGAGGGGCCATGAGGGTTTGTGTTGTTTTAGGGATTGGCTGCAGGCCAGGCCATGTGTCCAACCCCCTCTGGTCACTGCCACCTCACCTCCGTCCTGGACAAATTCGAGATGATCTGTCCAGCAGTGCCTGAGAAGTGACAGAGGGATCCCAAATCTAATTTTCCCCATGCAATTTTGAGAGTGGAGTTTTAATAAGTCTTTGAAATAAAATGGCTGAACAGAATTAGAATTCCCCCAGATTTGGTAGAGAGTCACATCTTTACTCCGGAGGCATGCTGTTTGTGAGTTGGTGTAAATCTGTTCAGCTGTGTTTGAGAAATTAAGGTTAAGAAGAAAATGATATCTGTACAGTTGTCCCGTGGGAGTACGGGAGTACCGCAGTACTCACCTGATATCACACACAAAAAAAAAGAAGGTTCTAAATGCCTGAGAGTGTTTTTATTCCCGTCCTCCATATTGGTACTGAGCATACTGATTAGCTGGCCGCAACATCATCTGACATGTTGTAGCTGCTATTTCAGGAGATGGGGACTCAGAAACAAAAGAAGTATACGAGGGGTAGGGGTACCTTGAACATTACCCCTTGTTTTTTGTGTGCAATGTGTCCGGTGGACCTAGCCAAACCTCTAGTGTGGTCCTACAGGAATACTGTGTTGGGGGTGGGGGCGTGGCGGAATATATATATATATGTTTAATGGGTAGGTGTCTATGGAGAGTTGCGCTCCAAACTGGAGGGGTTGTACCTATAGCCAACCCCACACCGTCCACTGAAGAAGGTTGTACGTGGCAGGCGAGTTGATCTCCCATCCCCACACTGTGCACGGTGGGGAGCCTCCTGCCCACAGGGGCTGGATGTAGGTCCCGGGCACAGGCCGGGCTCTGCAGCCAAGCTGGTGGAGCACATGGCCTTTCGCTGTGTGCGCACAGAGGCTGTGGGTGCAGGGCCTAGTTCCAGGCATGGCGCTGCAGCCAACCTCACACCATTCACAGCTTTGGCCATGCTTGGCAGGGTGGTGGCCGCCTGCGAAGGCCTCAGAGCTATGCTCAGTGATAGAGTTGAGTGAATATAAATTCTTTTTTTTTTAAACTGAAATTCACTGAAAAAAACAAAGGTTACAGTGATGTTACAGTCGGGTATGGTAACAATACCTAACTTTACGTTAAAGAGAAAAACTCTAGAAATACACCTACAAAACACAGGTTAAAATGAAGATATAGTTAGGTTTGCCAATAATTTCTAACTTTACGTTTAAAAATACCCCTAGAAATTCACTGCAAAAAACAAAGGAAAAAGTAACGAAATAAATAAAAGAAAAAACCCACTGAAATTCACAAGTTATAGTTTACTGAGCTAACTGTAACTTGTGCACTTGTCATGCACTCTTATGTCCTCCCGTTACATCACTCATTTTTGCAAGGGCTACTTTTGGTCCCCATTCTGGCCTAGACTCCCATTCAGAGGAACTTTTTTTGGCTGGGCTGGCGATTAACTGTCAGTCATAAGTGAATAATCCTTGCAATGATTCATCCAGCAGACTTGGCAGTTTAGGCTTTGCTTGAGTGTGATGTCTGCACACTGATGTCACAGATCAGATTTACAAGATTTGAGACTATTTGCCCACACACCCAGGTGACTACAGAGACACTGACTTGACTTGATACGCGACCCCAGTGTTAGACCAGGCATCATTGGCGTAGTCTCCTCTCACTTTTTGCCTTCTCACCTCCTGCACAGCCTGTCGTGTGTTCCTTAATGAGGACACCCTTCGGAACCGTTGAGCCCATGGTATCACCTTGGGCTCGATGGCGCACTGACAGTAGGAAGACACCCTGGAAATCTTCGGGAAATGAAACACCAAGGCTGAACAACAGCAGGAGACCACAGGAGGCAAGGTGGAGGAGCTTTCGTTGGCCAGGAGTTCTGGTTCCAACATGGACGATGATGAGCCTCCGCCGGCGCAATGACAACCCAAAGTGGTCGCAGTGAGTATTAGCACCCAACAGATGGTTCTGTGCCATCATTTACATCCCCAGGAGGCTAGAGCCTTGAGCTCCCTAAGTGCTCATGAGGTGTCTGGGTCAACACTGCTGCAAGGCCATGGACGGCACCAAGTGGAGGGTTCACATTCGCTGCAGGCACATAATTCAGCACCAAAGTCGACCTCCAAGCCGCTCCCATCTCCCTCAGCAGCTAGTTTTGCTCCAGCCCCGAGATCTGCCTCCAGACCTGTTATGATGCCGAGGACTTCGTAATCGAAAGCAAGTTCAGCACTGCAAGGGCCTCAAAAACCTTTGGCTCCGAAGAGGGTGCCATCCACGTCTGCCTCTTCCACTAACTCCTAGGACTTTGAACAGTCAATCCTTCAGCACCTCCACAAGCAGCTAGATGCCAGACAGTGTCGCATGCACATTCAGCCCAGCACTGGTAGGATCCTAGCAAAGCCTCTGGACAAGTCTAATGATGCTGTCCCTCCCAAAAGGAAATTAACTTTGGAAAAGGCACAAAACCCACCTTTGGAGCTGATGCACTGGAAGCATCTCTGGCACTACAGGGGCACCAGTCCTCCCCCACTGCCTCCCCTACCTACTCCTCCTCAGACTACTGCTCCTCAACCCCGCTCTTTTTCTGCCACCTACACCACTCCCCTCTAGGCCCACCTCTCCATTATCACAGTGGACCCTATGACACACTAAACCCGGGTATCTCTTCCATCAGGGTGGCGGCAGAGTCCAAGATCTCCTTATGACCCATACAACCTGCCTTATTATACACACCCAAATTAATTCCCATGTGATGACTACGATGTAGAACCCCCAGCTGATATGGATCTGGACCTTTATCGGCTAAGCCGTCACCCTTGGATGACACCACTTCATAACACAAAGTTCTCCAGCATGCAGCCACCTTTCACAAAGTGGAAATTAAATGAACAAGCAACCTGAAGAGGAGGATTTCCTTATTGAGACCCTCTCCTCCACACATAGGTCAATGCAGGCTTACCTATGTTGATGGGTATGGTTTGACCTGACCATGACACCTTTAAAGAGCTTGTAAAGTCGCGTGTTGTCACCCGCAGGGTGGATAAAAAAATATCATCTCCCCCTGCCGACATCCCTTGCATGAGCTTCAATGCTCCGCTCCCACCTAACTTATTTGTGGTACACACAGCACACAAGCATGCTAATTTTCAGGGTACAGATTATGCGCCCCCTCCACACTGAGAAAACAAAAAGATTGACGCGGCTGGCAAGCGTGTCGCGGCCAAGTCTGCCACACATGGAGAAATTGCCAGTTCAGTGGGCCTGCTCTCTCAGTACAACTGTGCCCACAGGGATGAAATAGAAGATCTAATTCAACATCCTCAAGAGCAATATAAGAAACATGGGCAAGAGTTGGTGGTGGAAGGGAACACCAACATCAGGTGTGCACTAGATGCAGCAGACACCTCTGCACATGTAAACACCAGTGTCCTTATCCGCCGACATGCGTGGCTGCACATTTTTGGCTTTAAACCGGAAGTCCAACAGCATCTTCTCCACTTGTCCTTTGATGGGGAGAACCTTTTTGGAAGCAAAGTTGATGCGATGCTGGAGAAAATTAAAAATGACGCAGAGACGGCAAAGGCCATGGATTCCTTCTACACACCAGCTTCCCCGCTGCCCCTTTCACTGCTCAACATTTAGTGGGGGGACCTAATCCCCAGCTCGTAGGCCTGAACATCCTTTACCTAATAGCAACAACAGCAGTGGAGTGCTAAGGTAAGTGCTTAGTGGGGACACCAGAGAAATAAAATTAAAAAAACATTGTATAAGGTGTGAATATCCCAGCCTAGAGGGCGTTGGCCGTTACGAAGGAATAGTGACTGTACAGTTCAAGCGAATTGTTGGGTTTTTGTGGAAGAATGGCACCTGCAAAAGGTAAACTCTGAGAAGGTTTGGCTAACTGAACACAGGAGGTTATACCCAATTTAGAAGTGAATGGGTCCCTGCAAGAGAACTTGGTAGTGTCTAAGGGAAGGTGAAGGAACACGACTGCCAGCAAAGCCCTTCACAGAATGAAACAGGGGGGCATCTAGCTCTGAGTCTATAAAGCATTTTGTGGGCCGGCATTATAAAAGGAAGTTACCTCTCCCTGAAACAAGTCATGAAATCCAGATCCCCTGTGATGAGACTCTCAGTTGCATGGATCAAGTTAGGGGGCGGGCTCCATGTGGAAGCTCACCCTCTATGTTTTTCTGGTTTGTTGAGCAGTAACAAGCTCTCTCAGATCCCGGGTTATCCTCGTCGCTTCAGCTTTTTTTCACTATTGGATAAGAGGGAAATGCAAGAAGGGGGTGTAAACGATGAATTGGGTAAACTGCAAAGTAACTGGGTGGCAACAGGGAACAACGAGGAGCATGAGAACAATCAGCACCAATCAATACCAATATCAAAGGGAGTCAGCCATAGGAGAATCAGTACAAAATTCACGTTTAAACCTAGGGATATCAGCGGCGTTATTGCCATCAATGCTAGATATCATTTTGATCTTACAGAAAAGATTGCAAGGTATACTTGAGGTGACAGTAATGAATAACGATTGTGTAAAACCCCAAAAATGCACTTGTAAATCATAGCTGGAGAACTTAAACAAATAAAGGACCATATGCCAACATGAGTTAGACCTGTGGAGGAGGGGAGGCCGCAAACGGGGAATGGGGCACAGATGGAGGCGAGCGACGTGCCACCCGGCAGCTGGACATCAGAATGTTCATGTGTCTGAATATTTATGTTGATAAAAAAGAAAGGAGAAGCAACCAGGTATAGGCAGCACATCCTGTGTGCAAAAAGGGTAAGAAAAGATGCCGGGAGGGGAAAAAAGGAACGGCAAAAGGGAAGGAGGCCCCTACCCTCTCGAGAAGGTTGATAGAAGTAGATTTAAAAAAAACTAAAAAAGAAGACCCAGGGGGCCAAATCAAAAGGAGTCAAAAACGAGAATCGTAGAGAAGGAATCGATAGGGAAGCTATAGTTAGCGCAGCACCCGGTAAGCAGACAGGAGTGTGGCCTAGGTGAATTTAGGGGCAATTAAGGGGGGAAGGCAGGGAAGGTAACATTCAAGTCACGAAGCGGCCCCTGAGCATGGGAGGGAGAGAATGAGAGCAATGGGTAATGGAGGGAGGAGATGAAAGCCAGGTATGGATCTACCTTGAGCCAGGTAGACCCAAGGACAGGAAAGAAAGTGAACTCCTCTAAATCGAGCACAGCTACTCTTCTCTTTTTTCAAATACTCCAGTTTGAAAGAAATAGGGATATCGGACCTAAGGCAAGTAGGGCAGTGGTTCCCAACCTTTTGACCTGTGTGGACCCCCACTTTATCATTACTGGAACCCAGGGACCCCCATTGAATCATTATTGGAATCCAGAGACCCCTCACTAAGGGCCACATGTACAAAGCTTTTTTCTCATTGCAAACAGCTCGATTATGCGAATCGGGCCGTTTACGATGAGAAAAAAGCATTTTGTGATGCAGAAACCCAAATTGTGCAATTCGGTAATCTATTTACCGAATCGCAAAAAGGGTTTGCGGGTCACAATTAGGAAGAGACGTACCCTTCCTAATTGTGAGTCACAGTGCTATGTATGATTTTTTTTGTGACCGTGAATACGGTCACAAAACAATTGCAGTTAGCTCCAATTTCAAATTGGTTCTAACTCATTTTCAAACGGTGAATGCATGCGAAAAAATGAAAGTAAAACTTTTTAGGGTCGAGCCTGCGTTGCATGCGCCCGCGCATGCGTATAGCAGCGAGACTCTTTTGTATTTAGAAAAGGGCTCGGAGCCCTGTCAACATCACGTCAGTGTTCTTTATTGGTTCGTCGGCTTCCCTAATAAAATCCGCTTGCTTTCATTAACGGAAGGCACGCACACGTCATGCCTTTTCCGGTGGCTAACCCTCCTCGAGCACAGCGACCAAGTACAGAAAACATGCGAGGCTTGCTGTTTTCTGTTCGGCTCGTGGACTCCTTTTTCTCTATTTTCCTAGCGCAATTTCGCTTGGCAGAAGTCGAGCGCTTTACATAGTTGATTTCTTTTTTTTTGTTGCTTTTTTTGCTTGCCGTGGCTCGTGTATCAGCACGGCGCCCACTTCAGGGACGCCGTGCTTCATGTCTGAGATGGCGAAATATTCATATATATAAAATAACACTTAAAATTTGCATACAGGATTCGTGTGAGACGGGCACTGTTTAAAGGCTTACAACTGACCGAAATTGATTGCTTGGAGGACTTGCTGAGCATCAGGTATAATTACAGCTCTGCCATCCTTTGAGATGTTTGAATCTCGGAAATGTTCTTGGTAGAACAGCAGCCCTAACAAAACCTCGAGATTAGCCGAAGGAATACCAATTTAGCCATTGTACGAAGTAGACCTCCTTAAATTTCTGCTGCTGAGAGGGAGTGTTGTGTCAGAGGCAAGTTAGGTCAAGATGTAATCGGACTGAGATTTCTGTGAACCTCCAAAATATATTAAGTAATCAGTGGTATTGCATCAAACGTTAATTCTTTTGGTATTTCTTCTGAACTCTTCATAACTAAACCCTTACACCCTACCTTCTCCTCCCACGCCTGACCCCAACCGTTAGTACGAATGGCCAGTTGTTAAAAGGGGCATGCTGGCCCTTCTCTGGGTTTCTAACAATGCCCCTTTAAATGTGCCTCATAGAAGCTGCCTAACATGAGCAAACGCGAGACCCGTTGCATTGTGCCTCTCTTTCTTGCTTATGACGGCAATAGCACTTTGAATTGAATCAAATATTTTACTTTTCATTTTCTGGTTGAGAAAGCCGTGCGAGCATGGTAAGTGGTGGAAAGCACACTTGCCATATTTTCTACTGATTCTTGCTCCTAAAAAAAAAGCCCACACTGCTATGTTTAAGTGTTTTTATTTTTTGTTGGGAGGGGGGGGGCTTTAACCGTTTTGAACTTCCTCCGAAAGGTTTCTTTACAAGAGGGTTGGGGATAGGCATTTTGGCCGCTTATTGGGCATGTTTAAGTAGGCTGTTGTCTCTCAAGCATTGTTTGTCTTCTGCGACCAGATAATTGCATCTGCACACGCTGGCAGGATCAAAGCGTAGAAAAAGATAAAGTAAAGCAGAGCTTAATCACGAAGAAATACCTGTTACGTCCTTGACCTACTGTTATTGGTTCTTTTTAATTCCGGGCAATATGGTTATTTTGCGTTGATTACAGCCGTAAGTGGGAAGGCAGACGGTTTTCTTGCGCTTGTCACAGAAACGTTCATTGCCTTGTATGAGATTGTCTATTATCTTATTACCCAAAGCCATCTTGGCTCTGCCCCACAGCTATTACAGTAATACTGGTATTTTGTTAAGAGGAAAAACACTTGAGAATGCCACGTTCGCAGCTCTGACCGCTAGGTGGCACCAGAGGTTTAACTTGTAAAGCGGAGATGATCTCATCGTTGTATGGCCAAACCTATACACACCGATAGCACACGTTCTCCAGCTCGAAAATACACCGTACTCTGGATTATGGTTCATTAAGGATGTTGCTTTTACGTCACAGTGACAAATTACTTCATTTATTTTTTCAACATACATAAAGTGCTTGTATGAACCTTTGGTATTGCCCGGGAAAATATAAGCATGTATCACCGCCTGCACTTAAATGTGCATACAATGCCAATTGCCTTCATGTTCGTGTTTTTTACGCTTGATTTTTGTACCATTATTCTCATCTATGTACAAGGCGAACATGCTCACGTGTAAATGTTGTACAAGGGGTCAAACTGATGTTTTAGGCTCGGGCAGATCAAGTGACTCGCTCAGAATCACAGGATTTTGATCCGGCGCAGCGGCTTGAACATGGTTCCACAGCTCCAAAGTGGACAGCTCCACCCGTATCAACACACAACAATGCAGAGGATGGTACTACAGTTTGCATACTAAATTACTGATAAGGGACGACGTTTGCCCTTTTTCTTCAGTTTCACTGTGAATGCTTGAAAGATGGCTATTTTACTTACACATACAGTCCAATTCGTCAAATGTCAGCAACTGCCTTCACGCTCCTGTCCTTTGTATTGCACTTTTTGGTTTGGGCCCCTTTAGGTACACACCATTTCTCTTCCTATTAATACACAAAGCTTTATTTTTCAGAAATAAAAAACCTTGACACTTTGTTGTATGTGTTTTTTGTTGAAGTACTCTATAGGATGACGTGTTTCCAGGTCCTTCCCTTGATGTGCTTCTCTCCCTGGCCTCCATTTCGCTCTTTCGTACCTGTTGGCTTTTGTCCCCCTCCCTGTTGTTGCTTGCCTGCCCTCCCCTGGCTGTCAGTATTGCTGCTTGTGCCCACCCTCCGTCCATGTTGTTGCCTGCCCCACACGTTGTCGGTGTTGTTGCTTGTTTTCTGTTGTTATACTGCCCCTTGTTAATCCATGGTGTTAATCCATGGTGGTTATACAACCAGCTTTATGGCAACCGGTTAGAAACCAGGTAAGATTAGCACCATCATGCTTCTCACTGCTATGAAATACCCACGAGCAGTGTGGCTAGGTGACTAGACTCCTTTTCTCTTAGCTGCAACATGTCCATATCTGGCACTTTGCGATAGAGGAAGAAGGTAAATGGAAGTGCTTTAGTTATATTCAGGGCCACTGGAATTATGTTGCTGGAGAAGACCAAATTATGCGGCTGGGTTGATCAATTTATGTGGTAAGAAAAGTTATGAATTTACAACGCCAATAGCTCTAGCTCAAGCAAATGCGAGACCCATTGCATTGCAAATGCTTGTTTTAAATGCATCCCGTTTTCCTTTAGGGAATCGGGATGCATTAAAAAAAAAAACCACTGCTTTATTTAAAAGGAGTCCCAGACATGGTGGTCTGTTGTCCCCAGCAGGCTACCATCCCTGCGAGTGTGACCACTGCCTACTCCTAAAAAAAGGAGAAAAAAAACTTTTCAGTTTTCTTTTTGAAAGGCATCCCGTTTTCCTTTTAGGAAAATGCACGGTATATCAAAAAGAAAAAATTGCGTTGTTTCAAAAGCAATCACAGACATGGTGGTCTGCTGACCCCAGCAGCCCACCATCCCCGTGATTTTGGCCATTCCCAGTGGATCGCAAATTATGACATGCCTCATGAATATTGATGAGGCAGGTCCATTTGCGATCCACTGGGAATCGCTAACAGTGTCAAACACACTTTTGTACATCACAGTTTGAGATTTCCTAATAGTGATTTGCTAAGATTCGCTATTAGGACATCGCAAACCACGATTTCGTACATCTGGCCCAGATAACTAAGGTCTTCTTGTACTCTGGCCTGGTTAAATCAGAACTTGGAAGAGCACAAGAAGAAGGCCCGATAGGATGAGTTCAGATTTGTTCCAGAAACGGAAATCTGCAAAGCAGATAATTTGATCAAACCCTTCCTGGCAAAACACCACAGGGTTAGTATATAGGCAAGTTATGATTATTGAACAAGGAGTGAGAGAAAAAAATAAAATGTAAAAATAACAGTTCCGCACAATAGTGAAACAGGAGTTGAGTCAGCCCATAGTGAATATGGATGGTTGAGCGATATCGACTAGGAAAATGAACAGTTGCACAGCCTGGGGATCCTGTCATGGAAAATAAGCGGGTATGCAAAAATGTCACTTTTAGATAAGTTCAAAGAGATGTTGTAGCAATATGAGATTGAATATGTGCAGGAAACATGGCTGTGTGACGAAACTCCCATAAGCGAACAGCTTATACAGATAAAAAGCATAGCGAAGAAGGTCAGCAATGTCACCCCTCTGGAGAGTTACTAATTTTGGTGTCTACTAAGGTTGCAAAGAGGGTCTTACAGCTTGAGGTAAAGTGCAACAGGTTGGTAGTCTGCAAAGTGTTACTGTACAACCCTGATAGGAGTTGGGAAGGTATGTTAATAATAAATGTGTATATTCAGGCAGGGAGAGCTGGAGATTATAGAGCAGAACATAGGAGCTTTACTCCCTATGCACTAAATACAAAAAAGATTTGATCATTCTGCTGGGAGATTTTAATCACAAATTTGACCCCAAGAAATCTGATCCCTTCTTCAAGGAGCTGTTACCTGCCTATAGTATAAATGTTGCCAGTGTTTCTGCTGCCACACAACCTTTCCTTGATATTAATCTTGCAAAATTCCTGGGCTCTAAAAGTTTATTCTGTGTAAACGGGCGGTGGGATCAAGATAGACTGGACCTTCAGACTTTTAAGAATCATTCACAACATTGCCCAATCAATTACATTTTTTTGCATGCCTGGTTTTTCAATAAAATCAGGAAATTCCAGGTAATGCATGAAGAGGGTAGTGATTGTTATCCTTTAAAGCCAGAAATAGGGGTCGGCGAAAGTAGACCCAGGGAAACAGTCATACCTTTACAGATTGATTACCCAAACCGTCTCACTAGAAGAATTCCTGTGGAAGATCTAGAAAAATTAGCTGAGTACCAGCAGGATCAGGTGTGGGATTATGACCAAGTAAATTATATTAAATGGTATGAAAATGCAATCAGCAAAGTAGTACGTTGCCTAAGGATAAATATTAGTATTAACAGGAAGCTGGGGAAGAACCAACAGGGGAATTCAAGGAAACATAATGATTGGTACCATAATAACTATGGGAAGTTAAAGGCTCAGATTAGAAAAGGGACCAAGTACCTCAAGAAGGCTGAGTTTGAATAAGGGATGTATGACAGTCTCCAAAATATGAAGCAAAAGTATAAGAAATTAATTAGAGATCGTAAGTGAATGCACAAGGAGAGATGCTGGGAAAGCTTGTTAGAAGCAATAGAAACCAAAAATGTAAGTAAATTCTGAACAGCGGGGCAAGGAGAAAGAGACTGGGGCAATGAATTGTGTGGTGACAAAAGATGCTTGGGCTGAATATCTAAATGAGATTTATGGAGGCAGGTCTGAGCCCAAAAGTATGAGCATATCTCAATAGTGGAGGGTTGAGGCCAATCTTAGAATGTTGTTCTCGGAGGCTAACATCAAAAATATTAAATTGTCACTGGTTTTGTCAGGGGCAGCTGGCTGGGACAACCTCCCGGCCATTATAGTTAAAATCAGCCCCGAATGGTGGGCTGAATTTTTTCACAAGGTGTTTCAAATAATTCTTGCTACGGGTCAATTCCCAGACAGTTGGGAAGGGGCTATAATTTGACCTGTATATAAGAGAGGGGACATAAAAGTCCCTAAAATTACAAGGTAATCAACCTATTGGATGTGGGTGAAAATCTTTTTGCCAAAATTATATTGTGTAGTCTCATGGAATGGGCAGAGCTAAACTCTAGTGTACCCCCGGAACAAGGGGGATTTAGAGAAGGCCATTTCACAATCGACCACTGTTTCAGCCTGTGGTCCTTAGAGTGGAAGTCAGTGGAGCAAAGGGGTAGTTTATTCTGGTGCTTCATTGACTTCCATGCAGCTTGAGATTTGGTGGATCAGAACTGTTTGTGGGAAACCTTGAAGAAACACGGTATTCCCAAGGGGCTTCTGGCTCTGACACAAGAATTACATTAACATAATTTGGCTCATGTAATCACAAAGTGCGGTGTTATTGACCCGGAAAATCCCAATTAGAAATGGGCTGTGCTATAGCGGATATGCTGGCAGTCCTTGCCGCAGCCAAAGGGGTCAGCTCCAAAATTATCGGAAATCATATGGCATGTCTCCTGTGTGCAGACGACCTTGTGATTAAGGACTTAATAGAGATTGGCTGACAAAGGAAGTTGGATGTGTTCATGGAATACTGTGCTGGCAAAAGGCTGGTGGTAAATATGGAAAAAGGCTAAAGTCCTGACCTTTGGTAAAAAAATTGGTAACGTTTAGATGGCGCTTAGGCCTTAACAAACTGGAGTTGGTAAACAAATATAAGTATCTGCGAGTTTGGTTTGAGAGGAGTCTAAAGTGTGTACATATTGAGGCCCTGATTACGAGGCTGGCGGTCATGAGACCGCCAGCCTCGCCGTAAGGACCGCCACATTAAGAGTTGTGGGGCTTGGCAGACTCCAAGCATCCACAACCCTGCCTGGCCCGCCGGTGCGGTCACAAACCTCCAACCTGGCAGCAGGCCTCAGCCTGCTGGCCAGATTACTAAGTTGCAAACCGCCCACGAAAACCCTAGCAGTCACGCACCCGGCGACAGAAATCTTCACGTCGCCAGCACACACATGCACACGTGTCCACACACTTGCAAACACCCCCCACCCCTTCATGCATGCATGTATTCACATGAACACCCTTTCAGCATACGCATACCTGCACTCAGACACCCCCACTCACTTGGATTCATCCACACAGACAGCCCCTACTCACATTCATCAACACAGACACCCCCATACATGTGCACATACACACACATTCACATTCACTCACAAATACGCACGCATTCACCACCCCCCTCCGCAGTCACGCACCCACAAACACAGGCACCCAACCCCCCCTTTTGGACACCCACTTACCTTCTCCGTCAAGGAGGACATCCGGGAGGGGATGGGTCCTGGCGGTCTTGCATTGCCAGCACCACCACACTAGCAGGACTCTGCCAAACCATATTATGGCTCGTAATACGGCGGGTGGAGTCCTGCTGCTGTGGTGGTGTAAGCCCGCCTCTGCACCACAGACTGCCAGCATGACTGCTGGCGACTCTCCACTACAAAGATGGCGGACGGCTGCCAGCACTCATAGTTTGGCGGTCTGCAGACCACCAGCACTGGCTGTCTGGTGGCGGGTTTGTCTTTGGCAGTCAGGGAAATTGACTGCCAAAGTCAAAATGAGGGCCTGAGTCTCTGAAAGCAAAAGCTCTCTCCTCAATAAGTGGCTTGAGAAAATGTAACTGGGATTTTGGAGGGCTTTCACATAGACCAGTGATATGATCCTATGCCACAATGATCCGCCGCCAGTATGGTGCGGAGCTGCTAAATTTAAGTGGCACCGCCTGTCGGGTAGTTGAGGAAGCGATATGCCTGGAAAGATTACTGTCTTTGCCAGGGTCCGTGATGATTGAGGCAGTAAGACTAGAAACAGGTTTGACATCATGAAGCTACCTGGCTTGGGCGGCCATAGTAAGGTTCTAGCAATGCTTAAATGCTGGAGAAGGGCAAAAGGTATAATTATGGTGCTAAAATGAGATCTTGTATAGCAAATTTAAATGGGCCGGGGCAGTTAAGAAAAACCTGGTGACAATTTGAAAGGAACTGAATGTGAGCTGTGTGCCTAGAACTGGGATATTGAAGTCTCAGAGTAAACTTCGAATATTAATAAAGGAGATTTCTAGGAAAGATGACATACAGTACCTTTAAAGGAAGTCCTCAGTTCAGTGTATGTCACATTCATGGAAAACGAAGAGTGGTTTTCATAAATGGACATGTTACCTAACCGCCGATTTATATGCAAATTGTTGTGGCTGCGGACAGGTATTAATCCATGCTTCAGTAGTGAGAAGATAAAAATGGCAATGATGGATGTGGCGGGTAAGTGCACATGTGGCTTGAGCGCTAAATTTACCTCTGCAGAAAACCACTTTAAGACCTTTGTTTATAAAATATGGTACTTTTAGCCATGTGTTAACAGACATGCGTTACCTTGTTGTTGCTTGTGCAACAGGAAGATTTATGATCGCTGTGAGAGAATTTTTAATGGGACTATGAGAGGGATCCTTGTTTTATATTGACATTTTGCCTGTGTGGCGGTGACACTGGTTGCAAAAAGTTAGATGTTTTCAGAAAGACACATTGTATTGGCTGATTTTATGAATTTTTAACCAGACTGTATGGATCCTAAAGATTTTAGAAGGGTTTTGCTGTGTGTGTGTTTTAGGATGTTTAGATGTATGATTTAATTGTTTTAAAGACTGTCTAAATAAACATTTACTGACTGACTGACTACATAGGCAACAATAACCAAGGGATTGCACCTACTAAGCAGTGATGCCCTTGCCCTTCCCACCGACCATCTTACACCTGTTGGGGGACGATTACTGGGTTTTTCACCCTGCTGGGCAGAGATCACCTCAGATCAGTGGGTTCTAGATATTATACTGGAGGGGTACTGGCTGGAACTCACACAGACGTCACCAAACATTCCCTACCCACACATACAAGCAGTCCTTGGAACATCTGCATCTGCTCCAAGAGGAGTTGTATACATTACTCAGCAAAGGGGTTATAGAACCTGTGCCTTGACTGTGCACATGTCCCTGAATGTCTGCTTTCCTGTTGTCCCTTTGTAAAGTTGCAAACATGCCAAATTTTACAATTTACATTCAGATGTTACCATACATGAATCTTTTGCCCTGCAGTGAGTTGTACAAAAACTTCACCTTTTTGTGGTGCTAATGTTACATAGGTGAATATAAAGTAAATATTCCCTATCTGCATTATATGATGCATTTATATTACAAAGAATACAGGTCTGTACACATACATGTGGCAATCTAAGAGGTCAGTTATGCTACAAGCTTACTGTACAAGTTAACAAAACCCTTGGTAATCTTATGGAAGATAAAGTTTGATGATTCGCTTGGTTATAGTTTTTTATTATCTCTTGCATGTAGCAGGGAAATATCTTGTTTGCAATTCTCATACTATCTGTCTGCCTGTGTGAGTGAACAAAAATAAGGTTTCCTTCTTTAGATTGCCTGCAACTCTCCTCCGCATCCTGATTTACCCTGTGTGACTCTCCTCTCAGGTCTCATCCTTCACAGCCATGCCTACCGCTGCCCTGAACCTTTCACTGATAAGACTGTTGTTGTCCTGGGTCCCGGCCCCTCTGGTGTTGATATTGCTCTTGAGATCTGCACTGTGGCAAAGCAAGTGATCCTTAATCACCGCAATACACTCCTGAAGTGCCCTCTGCCCACCAACCTTCAGCAAGCACCTGCTGTCCAGAACTTTTCCCCAAATTATGTCCGCTTCCAAGATGGCTCTCTGCAGCAAGCCGACACGTTCATCTCCTGCACCGGTTATAATTACCGCTTCCCATTCCTCATGCAGCAAACAGGACTCCAAGCTGGTGGTGTATCACTTTCCCCACTCTACAAACACCTCCTCCACCCTGATTTACCCAACCTCTTCTTCATCGGCCTCTGCACTACTGTTTGTCCATTTATTCTCTTTGATTGTCAGGTGCAATTCTGCCTGTCAGTGCTGGCAGGGTCTTGCGGCCTTCCATTGTAGGAGATCATGGTGGCTGAAGTGGACCAGAAGTACCAGCATTACCTGGCCACTGGCAAGCCACCTAAGTACTTTGTGAAACTGGACTCCCTGCAAGAGGGCTACTTTAATCTCCTAGCGGAGGACGCAACGTTTAAGCCTGTAACCCCAGTGATCTTTCAGGTCTTTGAAGCCAACAATAAATTCAGTGCTGCAGACCTGGTTAATTATAAGACTGTGAATCTCTGCCTCCTGGGTGATGAGGACTGGAAGCTGGTGTAAGGGTGAGAGGCCCAAGGAGAGGGCATATTTCCGAGAGTGAAGGCTGGGCATTATGTGAGGAAGGACTCTATACAATACAGCTGAAGGCCCATGGAAATGTGTCTTCGGGTGCTCTGCTGAGTAGAGAGGGAGCTGCAGTATGAAACATCTGCACACACTTATGTGTTTGGGTCTTATATGCTTTGGGCCAGTATGAGCGGGCACATCGTGCACCATCAGAAACCTTGTTTGCAAAGCCTTCAACTTAAAACCTATGTGGTATGACTTTCATACCACAATATGCATCGACTGCTTTTAATATTATGATGACACTATCCTTTCAGATAATCTAAAGATAAAACACCTATGCAGGATCAGGGCGGTGTTGTCCTCAAGAATTTATGAGGAAATGTGCCCCTTTAATAGATTACCATTGCCAACAAATCAGATAGCATAATCGATAAGTTAAGCCTTCTCGAAACAGATTATAAACTTGAAATCATGAAGGTTTACCTAAGGATTTAAGTTTGTTGAAAAAGGAAAAGTATGGTTTGTTCCAAAATCAGGCAAAATTCATATTAAATTATATTCAGTGAATTAGCATAAGGCTCAGAAACCGCTTGCATTAAATGCTGAATGAGACTTAAGGTCCTCCTCAAGGTAGAATTTGTAAATTAATCTCAGCCCAGAGTGTACAACAAATCAGTGAGTCTGCTTTTTAAGAATCAGAGAGACCCACACAGACTTAGCTCCAAAATGAGCCTCTTTTGTTGCAAAATATACCGTAGAATCAAACAGCCAGCATGAGGTGAGCAAAATAATAGATATGCTCAGCAATCACAATACAGGCTGAAATGCAATAATACCTAATACCAATGTTTCAGTGTACATTTTGCTGCATGTGGAGACTGTAAGAAATCAAAGCGTTTGCATTTTGAATTAAAGATGTCTGGGCCTGGGTGGCCAGTTTAAGGAAAACACAGTCCTATTAGTGACAGCAAATTTGTTTCAAATACAAATCATTCACGCTCTATCGCAAGAAGAGTGTCCAGTGCGATTTTGCATCACCATTGCACACAAAGCCAATAGCTCTTCATTAATAACAGTTAATGCACCTGCAGTGTTAGTAGCCAAATGATCCACCAAAGTAGACAACTTTCTTATTTTCACATTATTCAAAGCCACACCAAGAGGAGCTATCAAAGCAGCAAGCATATCTATCAATATTTAAAAACCTTGTTGCACTCTTCCAAGATTAATCTCTGCCCATACACTCATTTAATTTGCATGATAAACATGAGGGAAGACTAAAGCGGGATAACAACTTCCCACCCAATTACATAGGAGACTATAACGAGTAGTTTTGACAGACATAAACAATTTCTCTAAATATTGGTTCTTCACCAGTCAGAAAACACATCATCAGCCACAACTCTGATCACACTAACTCTTTCCAACCATTCTGAGATTTCTCTTGCACCATACACATCACTCCTTTCCTCTGTTGCTCAGTTTTCAGCCTAGGACGTGTCTTTGACCTCCTGAATCTCTCTTGGGCCTCTTTTTGCAATTCAATCTCTATTGTTTATTCCCAATTTTTACCAATTTGCACTCTTCTTTTATTAATTTCTCTAATAAACTTGCTTTCCCCATCATTCAATTTACAGAAAAAAATATTTTTTGTCATGTTAAGTCCCAGATTCATATTAGTTTGCATTACCAGTTTCAATTGGTTAGAAATACAATCTAAATAGACTTTACATTTTTAATGTCACCAAAAGAAATGTTGTGGTCAGTAAGATAAGATTCTAGGAAGTATTGATGACTAAGGACACTATCAAAATTGTTGCATGATAAGGAAAAGTTTAAAGGAAGCTTCAAATATGTGACTCCCTCTGAAACGTAAGGAGAAAGGAAAGTTCCTATATAACAATTATGAATTTTCATAATTTCAGGATATTCTGCAAATAAATTAGACTATACATTCTCCTTAAAATCACCTATCTACTTGTCCCTATGTGTTAACTTTGTCTACTATGCTATTATGTGTTGTGGTTAACTCAACATTTTCAATACAAGGTGAGACACATCCAACTGGTGAAATCAAGTTTATCAACAAGCCACCTAAAATTATTATTAACATAATCAATAAAGGTATTTTTAAAATTGAACAGCACTCTTCCTTTCTAACTGCAGTATGTCTTGTAAGAAAAATTCTAGAACAAGACAAAAATCTCAGCACTAAATGTTTGGGTGCAAAATAAAATTCAAACTCCAGTTATGTTGAACGTTCAGTTTATAGGCTCAGTTCATATATTCAATGACAGTTCAAGAAATCTTATTGTCTTTGACTGGACACCTAAGGTACAAAATATATAGCAAAGAATACTGTGCAGACCTAAATGGAAAAAATCTAAATCTCAAAATTCAATTTAAAAAATTGAGTTCAGTAATTTATCAGAATATTATTCAGCTTTGGTCTGCTCCAGTTTAATTCATTATAAGTCAAATTCATGGGGTTCTTCTAAAATTCGATGACTTCTGGATCTGGCTTGATGTTGGATAAGTAAGGCCATTTAGGAGTTGCATTCTTTTTATTCGGGACTCTTACTCTTGTTGATCTTTTGGCTGCTGGCTGGTCACCTTCACTGTCAGTAAAATCTTGTTGCACTTACTGCGTTTTTTTCTGATTGTTTCTGGTCTTTGAACTTTCTTAAATACTCTGGGGCATATTTGAGTGGCTGCCGTCATGCTTGCACCCCGCATCACGGTACTTGCGTAGCGCAAACCACTAAGGGGGGTATTACAACTTTGGAGGAGGTGTTAATCCGTCCCAAAAGTGACGGTATATATACCACCAGCCGTATTACGAGTCCATTATATCCTATGGAACTCGTAATACGGCTGGTGGTATATCCGTCACTTTACCTTCACTTTTGGGGCGGATTAACACCTCCTCCAAAGTTGTAATAACCCCCTAAGTCCTATATCTGAAGCCATGCAAAGCCACTCTGCATGGCTTTGAATGGTTCTAGAAATATGGAGCAAGGCAGTGCAAATCACTGTGTTGCCTTACTCTGCACAAGGAGGCGTTCCATGGGCGTTTTGCGTGGGTGTTCCCACGCAGCTTCCAGGGCTTTTGATACATTTCAGATTTACCAACCCTGGTTAACCTGGGAATGCTCCTCGTTTCTTCCCTCTTAGTGTTTGTCCCCTTCACAAAAACAATCTCGCTTGCAATGCCTACATCCTTGCATTGGTGCTAGCTGCCAAAAGAGAGCCAGCAGAGGGGGAAAGGACATGAATGCACAGTACTGGATAAATATGATGCATTCCTGCCCTTTCCCTGTGACACAGGGAAGCACCTCAAGGTGACTTACTGTGCTGCCGTTGCGCCACAAAGCCCATAAATATGGGCAGCAGTTGCTTCCTTTCACTGTCTCAGGCCATTTAGCTTATGGATGCACATTCTCTTCTTCAGGTCCTCTTAGGACTCTTGCTGCATCCTTATCGTCACTTGGTTCATATTTCTGTCTGGAACAGCTTGATTCTCTCGATCAGCTGCAAGCTGTTTTCTTTGTGAGATTTCGAAATTCATATTTTCAGTTTCACTCTTTGATTTTCTTTTTGCTCTTGTTATTCTTAATCTTAAACCTCATTTAGGTGTTGATCTTTACCCCATCTGGATTCACGCAGTGAACCAGAGTTTGACACTCAGTTAGTAGTTGTCGTCACCACTTCTTCAAAGTAGGGTGACCACCTGACATGAGGTGAATTCTGGGCAGTGAGTGTAAAGATTCAAGCCAAAAGGGTCAGAAATTTAGGACAAAAATTCAGGGCAAAAGTTTAATTTTATGGACACATCTGAGTATGTCAAGCAGTATTATAAACCAAAGTAAATAGGCAACCGGCCTAAGTAGAAGAACATGTAGGTATATAGTCTTTGGTATGTGTAATACAAAGCACTATTGAGCAAATATTCATATGTAACTGGACTTGTTTCAAGATTGGAAAAAATAGCAAATGTGTGCACACCGAGCAAAAGATTACAGCCAATATGAATTACATTTGTCACCAACGCTTTGAAGCTGCTTCTGGTGTTTCTGACAGACCTTCCTGTTAGCTATATGGGTAGCAGGAGTTTCTTTACAGCAAAGTGCAAACCAGAACCCATTTACCTTAAGCTAATACAATACTGCTAAAGTAACGCAGAGGCTCGGCAGAAAGGTTAATAAAATATAGTTAAAAAGGAGGGCAGTATGCATTAAAAGTGTCAGGGTGGGAGTCATACTGCTCAAATGCCAAAACTCCTTCCAAATCCTACAAAAACAATGGAAACTTATAGGCAGATTTGTTGCCATGTCTGACATCTTGCATGCAAAGCGGTGATCTATATTGAATGTACAACCCCACCCCCTCATCCCCAACCACCACCACCACCAGCCCCTAGCATAAGCCTTCCTGGAGGGAACAGGGAAGGTCCCAAGCAGGAGACTTCAAAGGTTTTATAGGTCACTCATTTGCCAGTTCGCACACCCATACATGCATTGATAGAGGTACATCTCCTTTTGCTGTCTTTCCAAGATGCATGGGCTTAAGTGACCATTTGCATCTTTAACACTCTGATTAACATTATTTTATGTTTTACTCTGGGGCTTACACAACCCTTTTTGGATGCAATATCTTCTAATGCAACTCCCCAACCTTGGCATCTTCATGAATACACAAATTCTTGCCAGATGTAGATGGGATCATTCTTCCATGGCACTTTTCCTTGGCCTTGGTGGGCAGAGGGAACAGACCGGATGGAGACTTAGTGGATGGTGGCTGGCTGACGCTCAATGTTTGACTCAGCTTGAAAAAGACATTGACACTCGGCCACAAAGCCTTTGGTTGAATGGTTCCTCCACCTTGCTCAATTTTGGCCTTTAACTGGACTAGAGATGAGGGCAGTGCTTCCCTCTAAGCAAGCAATCTCCTTTTTTCAGGCTTCATTATTAATATGACCAAATCAGTGGTCTACCCAGTCAAAGGATTTACTGGACCTCCGGCCATAAGGTTGCAACCAATGGTTTTACATGCATTGGCATATTTGTATCATGTGATGAGAAGACTAAGTGGGAGATAAATGTGCCTGTACTGCAGGACAGTCTCCTGCAAGACCCCCTGAACTGGTCCCACTCTGGCTATCCTTGAGGGGGTGAGCCCCCATAATCTAAATGGTGTCACTCCCTCAAACACTGTAGCAGACACAAAATTATCACTGCTGCTTCACCGTAACTTCTTTACATGACTAAATGACATGTAGGGGATATAAACACATGATGGGCATGATCCCAGGTTGTCCATTGTGAAATGAATGAAGTTTCAATATGATTTAGACTTAGGTATGGCTGACATGCATGGTACCACTCATCCCAAATAGTGATTGTCAATAAATGGATAAGCATCCCCATCTTAGACCCCAGTGGTGGTCCATGGGTGATTCACATTCTCTGCACCTTTTATACAGGGGCAATTCTCCAGTCTCTTCCCACTTACCTCCAAGTACATTTGGGTGTCGAATAATAGACTTCAGGCCATTATGCGCGATAGATGCCTCACAGGTGAAACTGTGCTCTGGCTGGACACAATGTTAAAAGTTTTTCTGTCGCTATCGGGTTTCAGGGCCTGAGACATCAGCGGCATCTCCCAATCAGGGGACATTGTGGTGCCCACAACTATCTGCTCATTTTCACTCCTGCAATCAGAATTCTGAATCAGTAAACATAAATCTTTTAAGTACTTGCAGCTTTGCCATGCCATCTCCACATACCTGAAATCGATAAGCACCCTCCCAGAGTTTATCCCACTAGAAGCCAAACTACTGTTCGGTGAAATGGAGATGCCTAGAATATATCAGCTATACCAATCATTCCTTATTCTTTTTTGATACTACAAGAAACTTGGCAGGCGGGTCTCGCCCCGCTTAATGTATAGGAGTGTCAAAACACCTTAGGGGCTCTCCAGGAGGCAGCAATCTCAGCCCAATTCATATTGATCCAGTTTAAGTACATACACTGCACCTATGTGAGACACAAGAAGCTCTAGACCTCCCAGTGTGTCTCCTGCACTCTGTGCGTGAGATGTAATGATGTAGATGGGAACTTGCTGCGTGTGACTTGGTTATGCTTCACTATTCACACCTTTTGGCTTAGTACGCACACACCGTCACAGACCTTAGGGAGATTTCCCAAGCTCACACCTAGAGCTGTCCCACTCAGTATTTGACTGCACATCAAAGCAGATAGCCATACCAGAACATTTCTACACATCAGTATCATAGTCCTAAGAGAGACATTGCACGCAGATGGCATGATGCGACTCCCCTAGACGTGTAAACTTGGGCAGGTGGCTCAGTCCATTGCATGGCACTTGAGATGTCGAGATACAGTCCCCGGGCTGCCCTCAGAAACACCAGAAAATGTGATTACTGCAGCTTCTACAAAGGCATTATAATGACTGATGTGGAAGGCATTTATAAGGGATATGAGCTTGCTGGGAGGATGACCAATGGAAGTGGAAATGTGACCTGCCTATTCTTAGGGTGCCAGTGTCGGAACTGATTTGTCTCCTATTGAGATGATATACTTTGTGACCATGCAAGAAATGGTGTGTGTGAAACTTAATGTGATTTCACGTAGATTAACATTTTCTGAAAAATGACTTTGAAATCCCAATTTAGAATTTAATGCTATATTTTAGCACAAAATGCGCTCGTGCATCCTTTTTGGCCACAAGCATGCATTTCATGATAAAAATATCACCAAAATCACATCCCCTGCACATAACAGTAGTTCTTGTTCTGTTTCTCTGCTTTGTTCCGTTGCTATACATTTGTTGAGAATGCATCATAATTACATGCCATGATGTAATAGTAATTGTGTAATTTCGGGAATTTCATGTACCAGTAGTAACACAAAATTCCCTAAATTATACCGGTGTAATTAAAATTTTGTCAAAGGCTAGTAAGGATGTGTTGCATCTTATGTATGTTCTAGTGAGAAGTCTAATAAAATGTATAGTAAATAAAAACGTTTGTTCATATCTATCCACTCATCCATCCCTGTATTCACCCATGTACCTACCTTGATCATTCATTCATTCACCAACCTAATTTTCTTATCCATCTGTCCAAGCTCCTGTCTATCTATACATGCACCCACCCACACAATATATCTTTAAAGAACTACTCATCTATCCATCTTCCATGCCAGTGCAACCGTTTATTCATCCATTCACCCATCTACATACAATATATTCATCCCCCACGCTCTGCCTCTGTGTACTCACCCACTCATCCGACAGTCCATCCACCCATAGGTCTATCACTGCACCTCAAACAATAATAACAAAACTTTAAAATTATTTACCAACATGCACAGCATCAATGAAAACTTGGTATGTGCTTACACCTCTGTGCAAATTATGTGGGAGCAAAACGGTAATGAATAGAAACAAATGTAAAAGCCTTAATAAAAAAACACTTCCATGATGTCATCTGTTCTGTTAACAAAATATATCTGTTCCATTCAGTGTTGTTTAACCTGTTAACCTTTCATAGTGCACTGGTTGTGTGTGCAAATGCAAAGCAGGTTAAGAAGACACCACAGCAGCTGTTCGCTACACAGTATGAATGAACCTGCAATTCTGAAATCAGATTAAAATGCTGTCCAGGAAGAGCTTATTAACAATGGACATTAAGCTGCATTTATGTACTGTCTGTGAAATTAAGGGACACGTGGTCACCGTACTTCATCTGCATGCTTCACTCTTTGTGTAAGCTACGTAGATCCACTGTGGCAAGTCTGTGCATTTCACAGCAGTACTAGTCATAAGGATCATTTAATGGGGACCTTTCCACCTTGGCTCCAGGCTGGGTTTGGGAATGTACTTCTTCATCATAGCCCAGTCATCAGGCTGGAGACTATGACTCATTTCTTCTTTTGCTGGTGGTGTTGCCAAGTTCACCTGATGTGAGAGAGAGAGAGAGACTCCTAAAAACCTGGCTTTTCGAGCAGCAGTAACCCCCCCCTTTCCCCTAGCGCCTTGAGACCCGCACGGGTGAGTAGCGCGCTTTATAAATGTTAATGATTGATTGATTGACAGAGAGTGAGTACCACATCAGGTAGGCCTTTACTGTAGTTCAACACAATGTCATAACTTGTAGTTAGAAGTGCAGCAGAAGGACTATAAGGAATCCCATTGCTTTCCCCATCAACACCTCATGGGTAGAAAGACCTGTGTTCCCAAGACTCATTAACACAACTGGAAGAGCATCTAACCACTTCAGTGACGTTGAGGCACACTTTTGCTAGCTTGGTCTTCAGTGTGCTGTTAGCTTTCTCCACTGCTCCGATGCTTCTTGTCCATAACTACAATAGAACCTCTGCTCAGTGTGTAAGGCTGTGCACAGTAACTTCATGATCTCTCTTCTAAAGCGAGTTCCCTTACCTGATTCCGAAGAAGGCTGCATACCGCATCTAGGGATTAACCCCCTCAATGGTAGTTTACCTACTGTCATGCTGGGTAATCCTTGACTCACCTTGAAAAAACATACAATCACTAAAATGTATCTCAGATTATTGTAAACGGGCATTTCCCCAAAATCAAAGTCAATAAACCCCCCTTATGATGGCCCCCTCTTGAAGGCATGGCTGGGGTTGAATAGAAGCAAATCCATTAATAAACACAGAGTCACAAGACCTAGGCCCACATTACGAGACCGCCAGCCAGCCTCGCTGTGGCAGTTTTACCACCGCGGACCAGGCAGTAAAGACCGCCGCATTACAAGTTGTGGGGTTTGGCAAAAGCCTGGCCTGCCAGTGCGCTCACACCGACGCGGCTGTCGGTGAGCTCCTCCAGCCCAGCGGCAGGCCTCTGCCTGCCGGCCAGATTACAAGCCTGCAGACCGCCAGGCTTTCCATGGCGGTCACCCCGCCACGAAAACGCTGACAGTAACGCACCCGGCGACAGGAATCCCCATTCCTGTTGCCGGCACATTCACCCTCACACGTCCACACACATGCAGACACCCCCCCACCACACCTATTAGCATCCCCCCCACCCGCCACACACTTCCAAACACCCTACCAACCGTACACATACATTCTAACACCCCCACCCGCTCTCACACTGATATACACACCCCGCCACCCCCCTCTGCATACATTCACAAACACACCTCTCTGCATACGTTCACACACGCACCTCCCCTGCCAGATTACTGTAGACCCAGCAATACAATTAACTAAAATCACTGCACAGTCATGTGATATCTCTAGGGAGATACATGAACAATTACCACCAATTTCAAATTGGTGGTAAACCATTCGCAAAGGGGTATGGGTCTCTAACATTTTGTCCCAGTAGCTAATTTACAAACGTAATATACCAGTACATCTGTCAGATCCTTCTGCCCCCAGACATATATAGTGTTTGTTGATTGTCAAAGACATGTGACTCTCTGAGTCCACAACTGAGTTCAGCTTGTAATATTTTATTGTGTACCAACCAAGCATCAATTCATATGGTAAAATCGAATGAAACTCGGTGTGAAGGAAACCTATGATTTTGTTTTTAAATGTGCTGCAATTACTGATTTTAGGAATAGTGGTGGTAATCAAAAGCAGGATTCTAAATAAATGTGTTTGTGAGTCTGATTGAAATGAAAGCAGGAGCTCTAAGAAAGGCTATTTGCAGTATTGCTGATAGCCATTATTTCCCTGGCATCATACATAGGATAAGTGCTACTTCTGCTGTGGCTCAGAGGTTTACAGAGAAAAGATGTTGTCTGCCATACAAATAATTTCCTGCCACATAGGTAGGGTTTCCGCCGAAAGCAAAACATTCCAGGTATTAATATGAAGGTTTTCTGATAGGTGAAAGAAAAAAACACAATCAGCTACAGCACACAAGCACACACTTTTGCTTTAAGGTATTTTACTCATTCCCATGACTCAATCATTTAGTAATTTCAATTGAATCATACACATTTTTATAAACCCTAGTGCGCTGATGCAACTGGCGAGCACCCCCACTCTGAACATTGTTCCAGGACCACTGAATGCCCGTTGGCACTTGGAGTCAGGTTATCCTCCAGATTCAATGTTTCCAACCAGTTGGGCTAAGGCAATGTTTTCCTCTTCAGAGAGTAGTCTGGTAAGTTTGTATCCCCAAAATGCATTGCATTATTGAACTCTTACATGCGGGTGACCTGGTTTGAACCCTTGTGTATTCCCCTCAAGCAGCCCTGGAAACAAAGAACCAGTGCAGTCTAAAGAAATGGGGGGTGAAGTTGACCTCTGTGGACATCCTCCATCCTACACCATTCATTGTTCCAAAAATGTTTTTGAACAACTATGCGTAACCCAAACAAAAGGTGCCTCAATAGTGTTCGCAAAGCATTGACTGTGCGCACAAGTTTGATGATCACGATATGTATTTCAAAATCGATGTCCATATAGTTCATGAACATTCCAAAACTCAAAAAAGAAGAGGCCCCCCATATTCGCTAACCCTTTATTTGTGGGTTAAAATATGCTGGGAAGCCAGTTGGTAGTCCCCCTGGGTGCTGTCACAGCACCTCAAATACTTTAATCATTGTGCACCAGCCACATCTTGTACATGAGGAGGTCAAATAAGGCATCGGAGACCACCAGAGGGTGAGATGCTGGTGTGAGGAGGCACATTTGAAATAAACATCACACCATAGGGTAGCTGACAACTCCTGTGTCAGTGCACCCACTATTTATTTACAGGGTACGTGACATCATTCTCCTTCACTGACCATGCCTTCTCTTACATTGTGCTTGGTGGTACATAACATCTCCAGTGCTGCTAAGTTTGCGACTTGTAGTCTTGTTTATTCCATTATATAAGAGAACTACAAGTCTCAGAATTCAAATAAAAAACCTGGATTGGAGCAGCACATCATTCATGGACCTGGGAACTTGGCATCTATGCATCTCAGCTTTCCAGTAAGCAAGATAAAACCTTAGCATTTCAACATAGAACAAAATCTGCCAGTCTTCTCGTGGTGGGGGCGTGCTCGAAGTGTATACCATATCCTCTGGCTCCTTGGGAGGAGTTGTGTGCTAGGCTTACCATCGCCAGAACCAAGTGGTGTCCTTGTTACTTTTCCGTTTTCTCCCAGTATTGCCCCAGCTCTTCTATCTTTGAATTCTGTTACATGTCCCACAGTACACCCTCTCTTTTTCGTTCTTCAGCGGTGAATTTTATCACCGCCTTTGGTGGAATCTTCTTAAATTTGGTGACATTTGTTGTGGTGGTCCCCACTCCTCTCTTGGCTAAGATCATGGTTCCCTTTGTCTGTGTGACAGTTCAGGATGAATGTTCATACAGAAGCTGACATTTGCTGCCGTGGTGTCGGTCCTTGCCCAGCACCAAACTACCAATTTGAATGTTAAGGTAATTAGTTCATCTTCTATTCGTGCCCTTTCATTATTGGATATTTTTCTCGCTTGTCTGTTCTCATAGTCCTCCTCACCTGATTGTTATACTGGCACATTCTTAATAGTGTCTTTATTAGCCTTACCAAATAGCGGGGCTGTTGGGAGCATCTTGATGTACAGTGCTGGGTGTTTCAGTATGCTCGCTGGAAGTGGTGAAGTGCCCCTTGTTGTCACAGCGATCCACCAGACTGCATGTAGTTTTGTTGAAGGTGCACATCAAGCATTCAACTTAACCTTTTGTTGGAGGGTGTTATCTTGTGATGTTGGATGTTGGGCCCTTTGAAGTAATCTTGAAATTCATGGCCACTGAACAGAGGGCCATTGTCTATCTTTAACCTCAGAGGAAGACCATATGTCATGAATATTTTCTCAAGCCATGGTTTAAGCTGTTCAGATGCAGCAGTGGTGTTCTGCCTTCCTACTTATCTCGTATCAGAGCTTGCAGAACCTCTCTGGAATGCACTTCTGAGTTCAAAGAAGACCTTTATTGTTGTTAATTCTTCCCCACCCACAAGTTCTTAAGAGACAAATTAATAGCTTTCAAGCACAAAAGTAGTCGCAGCAAGAAAACAAAATATATCACAGTACTTCTCATTTGCAATGTACACAGCAGATTATATATTCAATGCAAAGCAAAACAAATTAAATTCTTCACCGTTTGAGCAAGGCGGCAGGGCCTACATACTCAGCTTCATCTTTCTGGGGTCTGCAAGTTGATGACTCCGGTCAACTGTGAGAAAGAGATTATCTACCCAAACGGGAGACTGGCAACTGGTGCCTAGTTCCAGCCTGAAGTCAAGCAGATTAGAATCTAAATCTCTGAAGCCCCGAGCCATCCTTACAAAAGCGTGCCCCCTCCTCTCAGACTCGAGAAAACTACGCAAGCCTTTGGAGACTGGCCAGATCTCCTAGACTTCTCCTCTTCCCAAGCCTGAGCAGAAAGGAAAACACCAAATGTACTCTCTCTTATCAGGTCTAGTCTGGTGTGAAGAAAACAGCTTGGTTCATCTTGTGGAAAAACATAGCTTGGAAAAATACAGCTTGGATTCTCAACTGCAATGTCTAACTCCATGTTAAAGGCAATAGGCAGCTAACCTAAATATCAAATGTAATGTCTAATGTCATGTCAAAGCCAATAGGCAGCTGAGCTGAATACAAAATGTGATGTGCTACTGGTGAACATTGAGCAACTAATATGCGCAGTGGTGAAACACAAAGTCATTGGTCAAACACAATTAATAGCATCACATTCCACCCTATGACCAATGAATTTTTGTTTCACATATCTCTTGTTTCAAACAAAAAACAAAAAAAAACATCAGCACAAAAAAAAACATTATCAGCAAGTCAGATTTGAATGATAAAATCAATCACTGTAAAGCAATGGAAGTGGATTAACATATAGATCTCATAACCTTTCACATCAGCTACATCTACACAGAAAAGGCTGAAACTTTTATACTCTGAATGAATAGTGTCTCTAAAATAGCAATTTGATGTAGCATGAGTTCTACTCATGTAAAGGTGCACGGTCCACCTGAAAGGTTTGCTGGAATGTAAGTGAAAGTCAGAGTTCCACACGAAAAAACACAGACAGTTAACTGTTAAGGTTGCTTAGTTCCAGTAGAAGAATGTAATCAAACAAGTTGAGCTTGAACTGAAGGCGCCATTTGCGCAAAATGGATCCATGGTGCTTGCACTTTACTCAGTCAGGTTCAGGTTGGGGGTTCGGTCCCTTCCCCGACCCCACACGCACACAACCGAAGGGGGACCACACAGCACACTCAAGGACAGTGGCGAAACGTGGTAGGATCTGCAAAAGAAAAAAGTATGACTTTTCTTGCAAATAACATTTGTCATTTGAAATGTACCATTCCTCTCCCTGTTTTATAATCAGCAGGACATTTTTGGGGCCCTTTATTATTATTTCTGCAGGTTCTGGAGGGTCACTTGGGGCTTCAACCCACACCTCAGCACTGAGGTTTTTATCTGCTGCACCACAGCTTCCCTTTTCTTGCACTGTCAGAAGGGCTGGGGCAGACTCCTTCTTTACCAAACCTCCATTCACTGCATTTTTGACAAGTTGGGCCATTCTGTCTCCAATTTGTATGAATGAATCAGATTATTTTCTAGTTATCAGCATAATTTTAATTTCTCCTTGGTAATCTGCAGCAATCACTCGCCCTAAAACCTGATCAATTTGCCATTTCTGTCCTGGTAACTTTCCTCTCCCCAACTGCTCTGTGACTGCTTGTGGGACAGATTGCTCTTGTGCGTGCTGCACAGTTTTGATCAAATCTAGGGGAATGTGCATCCCTCTCATCTCTGCCCACCTGTAAGTGGCTTTTTCTCCCAGCTGTTCACATTTCTGGTGCACCCACTTAGCCATCCCCACTAAGTCAGAATTCTGGGTGAACACTTCTCTCTCTGAATTTTTCTCTTCAACATCTGCAAGGGAATTGAACCAGTTAGGTGCAAGCCATGTGGAAAACCAAACGGCTAAACCATTGGCAATGAACCAAGAATCAGCGTAAATATGACACATCTCACGTAGCTCTTGCTTTAAAATCTGACACACATTGTACAACGCTGTTCCTTCTACTTGTCCAGAAAACAACATTTCAGTCAATGCATCATTAGTCAAACAAACATGCTTTTTATCTTCAGTGGATACGAATTCAAATGGTGCACTCAATTTCACTGGTGACTCTTTTACCTGTGGTACTCTAGCCCTGTCTTGCAAGGTACCAGATCCAGTGTATGATTCTAGCTAGGGGCACTCTTTTCTTCCCCTGTTCCTGATTTACATGTAAATCAGTGTTTCCCTCTTGCACTGCACAGAAATCTAAAGTCTGAATTATTTCATTTGCCAAATCACAAGCGCGCAGCTGTATATAATTTTTCCCAGTGACCATATATCAAAGTGTTAGGATTTCACTCAGATGAGGGCTATTCAGTTTCCAAAAATCAAACAATCTAATGAAACTCGGTGTCTCTTGCTTAGTGAAAACAGTAAGAAACTCTAAAATCTTTTGTTTTACTTCATTTTGCAACAGTAACTCGTAAATCACATTCTGAGCTGTGTTCTCCCTGTTATCAGTTAAGGAATGCACTTCGACTGCCAAAAAACCTGGCTCACAAGGAGGCTCAGACTGTCTCACAGCTGTCTTAACCCCCTCATTACTGGAATGGGAAAAGACAGATTCTTCTAAAACAGCATTTTTATAACTTTCAGCATTATCTTGCATTAATGTGTTCTGGCTAATTTGCTCACGTAAATTCTTATTTTCATGTTCTAACTGCCTACATTTCTCCTGCATTTTTCTGTAAGCAGATAAAAGTATCCAAACCCTTCTGTCAAAAACAAAAGGATCATCATTTCTTTCAAAAGGCACATTTTTTAAATATGCTTTATCACAGAAAGAAAACATGTTTCTCACAGCACCATCAGGCAGTTTAACTACACATGCATTTTCAAACATGGTCTGCCGTGCTTCTGTAATTCTCTACACAACAAAAAACAATTACACTTTTAAATTGTGCATGTAGAAATCTATAATTCGACCCCACTTCTGGTACCAAAATGTTCTGCCTTCCTACTTATCTCGTATCAGAGCTTACAGAACCTCTCTGGAATGCACTTCTGAGTTCAAAGAAGACCTTTATTGTTGTTAATTCTTCCCCACCCACAAGTTCTTAAGAGACGAATTAATAGCTTTCAAGCACAAAAGTAGTCGCAGCAAGAAAACAAAATATATCACAGTACTTCTCAGTTGTAATGTACACAGCAGATTATATATTCAATGCAAAGCAAAACAAATTAAATTCTTCACCGTTTGAGCAAGGCGGCAGGGCCTACATTCTCAGCTTCATCTTTCTGGGGTCTCCAAGTTGATGACTCCGGTCAACTGCGAGAAAGAGATTATTTACCCAAACGGGAGACTGGCAACTGGCGCCTAGTTCCAGCCTGAAGTCAAGCAGATTCGAATCAAAATCTCTGAAGCCCCGAGTCATCCTTACAAAAGCGTGCCCCCTCCTCTCAGACTCGGGAAAACTACGCAAGCCTTTGGAGACTGGCCAGATCTCCTAGACTTCTCCTCTTCCCAAGCCTGAGCAGAAAGGAAAACACCAAATGTACTCTCTCTTATCAGGTCTAGTCTGGTGTGAAGAAAACAGCTTGGTTCATCTTGTGGAAAAACATAGCTTGGAAAAATACAGCTTGGATTCTCAACTGCAATGTCTAACTCCACGTTAAAGGCAATAGGCAGCTAACCTAAATATCAAATGTAATGTCTAATGTCATGTCAAAGCCAATAGGCAGCTGAGCTGAATACAAAATGTGATGTGCTACTGGTGAACATTGAGCAACTAATATGCGCACTGGTGAAACACAAAGTCATTGGTCAAACACAATTAATAGCATCACAGGTGGCAACGATTTTCACCACCTCATACTAAGAACATGCTATGTGAAAATAAGTTCTTGTTGTCGTCCATCCGGTCAGCTGTTCAAATCTGCAATACTTTGACCTACGCTTCTGTGCAAGCACCTTCCGTGACGATCAAAGCGGAAGGGACCATGGTGTCAGTAGCCTGGCTGAATGTGCAGGTTTTTTATTAGTGCTTCAATGCTCTAGTCCACTTGGCAAAAAACATACCTTTTCTGTCACCCTGGCTTTTGTTTTAACTAAACTTTGATGTCCCTGGTGGACAAGAATAACCATTTGTTACTGCAGGCTGTTGGCTATCACAATGTTATCTCCCCTCAGAATGGCTGCTTCTTCTGTGATGCTCAGTTCATGTCTGATTTTCCATATGTCATATTGGGCCTGATTTAGATCTCGGTGGAGGGGTTACTCCGTTCCAGCGGTGACGGATATCCCATCCGCTGAAATCTAAATACCATGAAAACAATGGTATTTAGATTTCAACAGACGGGATATCCGTTACCATTGCAACAGAGTAATCCCTCTGCCGAGATCTAAATCGGGCCCAGTGTCCTTATGATGTCTTCGTCTCTTCCCATCTGGTCAGCCCGGAGTGTCTTCCATAGTTGTCTTCTCTGAAGGTTCTTTGCCAGCTGTAAACATGGGTCTTTTGTGCCTTAATCAATCTCAGCTAGCGGGAGCACCCTTGGACAGGTCTCCTGGGAGATGAGGTGAACAAAATCTTCTGCCAACTTCACAAACCCCAGGTCCCCAGAAGTGGACTTCACTGAATGGCGAGAGAGATAATCTATCGGATCAGCACCTGGCCTGTACCCAACTACTGAATTTTGCTGTTGCTGTTTTAACACCCATTTTCTATTCTTGATGGGGAAAACAGTGATGTGACTTTAGAAAGTGGCACTAATTGTGTGTGATCAGTTACCAGGGTAAAGTCTTTGTCTTACAGGCAATCTGTGGTTATCTCCTCTCCGTGTCTGTCAGGGCTATGGTGAAGGCAATTGGATGACATCAATATCTCTGTTGTTGAAATTAAACTGCAGCCAAACCAACAGGGTTGGCAACCACAATGAGATCTGTCTTGGCTGGATGTAATGGGCATAATGCATGGTAGTGTTGTAGGGAGCTGGGTTCTGGTTGCTGTACCTTCCCACTTTTTGCCTGGGTTTGGATGCAACGTCGACTGAGGAGCACTGGGATCCTGCTAGCCAGGTCCCCAGAGCCAGTGTTCCTTCCTAAATCAAAGACACCTGGTCACTTGATCCACAAGTGATTAGGCCCTTCAGCCCCCTACAAGCCCCTGGTAAATGGTACTCCTGGTGCCTTGGGCATGGGTACTGGAGAGGGTCCCGCAGAGCTGCAGCACAACTTGTGCCACTCTGAGGGATCCAGCACCAACCTTATGCAGACTGCCATTGCAGTCTGCATGACAAGGTGCTCCCAACATTGAAAACACGACATGGCACACAGCCTCTGTGCCATGTCCCCTAAACACTGCATGCAATGACTTGGGGAGCCAGACTATTGGTGTCCCTATGGCCCCTGGCATCTTAACTTACCTGGGCAGCTGTGGGTTGACCTCTGCCGGCCCTCTGGCCAGAGCCTGCAGCCCATTTCTGAAAGTGATCTCCTGAATTGACTAACATTTGGAGCCTGAGGCTGGGTAGGCACACTGTACCTGTCTGTCCCTGTGCCACCGAGGGTGTAAGTTTGATGCTGCTTTGTGGCCCCCCGGTGCTTGCCTCAACCCACCCTCTGACACCACCTGTACTTACCTGGGAGCAGCACTTCTTCAGTCCCCCCCACAGCCTACATTGACCAACATTGGGCATTGACTCCGACTTCGACCTTGGCACCCAGCAGCCCTTATGCTGCTGTGGTGGCACACTTGGTACCAACCTGAACCTTGCCCGGTGCTAGCCTGAAACCCTGAATGCTGGGGTTGTAAGTTGTGTACTTACCTGAGAAACTGCATTCTTGTTTTCTTTCCATAGACTAACATTGATGACTCTGAAAATTCCACTGTGCCGATTTCTGAAACAACAAAGTATTTTTAACTTAAAAACTGCTTACCTTGTAACAAAGTTCTTGGGTTCAAAGCATCTATAAAAGCAACTGTCATTTTTCTAAATTGGTCTTGGATTCATTCTTTGAGTGTGTTTTTCATTTATTGCCTCTGTGTGTACAACAAATGCTTAACATGACTCCTTGATAAGCCTAGCTGCTCACCCACACTACCACAAATAGAGCTCTGGAGCTCTCTATTTCTGCCTCTGCACATCTTTGGGGATCCACTGGACTCTCTGCACAGTGAACTTAATTTTAGTGCACTATGTAGAGAGCCAGCTTCCTACAAGGCGTCACCACATTGATGTCCTCAAATACTTTATCATGTTCTAGGTTCCATTTCCATCAGGTCATGGATTTTGTGAGATTTCACAGGGGCTGGGGCATGGCCTCAACCTTCTGTGGGTCAGTGCTGAGGCCTTTATCTGAAAATATAACAATGATAATATAGAGATTTTCTTAGTCTTATACCTAATCATTGTAGAAAAGGACGGAGACCCCAACCCATTTGTGAAATAACCATAACAGGCATGCCAGTTAAAGCATTAATCAACACAGGGGCATCTGTAAATCTGATGGACATCAAACAGTATCAAAGTCTGCAGCCTCGGCCCTACTTAGCGCCAGTGAGTACCAAAATCTATGCATGGGGTACATTAGCCCCTTATGCTAGCGGGCATCATCTGCGTAATTGTCTGTAACAGAGTTGTCGAGACACAGGCCCATTTGCTTGTCACCGCAGAGGCAGAAAGAGAAATATTGGACTGCCACACAGCTGAAGACTTCGGTCTGGTGTTCTTTGCTCACAAAGTGCATGACCAATATGTGGACGACATCCTTAGAGACTTTATACACCTATTGCAAGGGCTAGAATGTCTGAAGGGGACCTCGATCAGAATGTACATAGGTAAAACCATACAGCAGACAGCCCTTAGGCACTGTTGAGTACTTTAACAGTATACCTTTTTGGTTATCCATAAGCTGGGTGAAGTCAACCCGGTGGACTATTTGTCGAGGCACCCCAATGCATTATGATGGCACCAAGTGACGACATGGAGGAATACATCCACTTGGTCGTTTAGAGTGCCTGCCGTAAAGCTGGAGGAGATTTCTACTGTACCGAGGATGACAGCATACAGAAAGCTGTAGAAATGATGCAGCAAAATATGGGGAAAACCTTCTTACAAGACACCTATTGATGGGGACATGCCAACAAGCTGATGCTTTCTCAGTTAGGAAGAGTGAGGGAGGAGTTGAGAAGCATCAGAGAAGAACTCCTCTTGAGAGGGAACAGAATTGTGATACCTAATACATTCCAAAAGAAGGCGATGGAGCTGGCGCACCAAGGGCATCAAAGTGATGCCAAGACAAAATCACAATGTCGTCGGGTCATTTTAGCGGATTGCTTGGGCACAGTTCTTATAGCTTTGGAGCTGCTGCCTGTGCCCTTTTACCTAGTTCATTTCATTTATTCCTTTTTATTATTTTAGCATGGCTTCATTTTAGGGGTGATGTATTTTTTTTTATTTTCCAGCTGTCTTCCCACTCACAAATTGTTATTAGTTCTTTTTGCACCACATTTCATTGTGTGCTCTGCTCAAGGCTGTATATGATAATCTACCAAGTATTGCCTGTCCAAGACTACGAAGTCCACCTTGTATAGAAAAGACTCATTATCATGTCTGGCCAGTTCTCAGATCACAACACGTTTTGTTATAAAAAAAACACCACACTGGCAAAATATTGTTAGAGGGGACATTCCAGCCATCAATCTCATGCTGTACCATATTGTTGCAGCTCTGCTGAGCTTGGCCTTGTCACTCCAGTCACTTGGAAGGACTTTCCGGCTGATGACAGGCAAACCACTGCTTACTATTCAGATATGGGGCAGGGGCTTCCTTTCAGAGATTAGTACGGGCAGAGAAGGGCTATCAGTGTTATGCTGTCATGTAGATGCTAGAAGTGTGGGTAGGGATTTAGATTCCCTAGTGTGACAGGATGCTGGGACTTTTTATCTGTTTTATGCTCGTGGTCACAATAATAATCGTACTATGTTTAATTGTCCTAATAATCGCAGCTCATACTTTTGTTTTTACATAGAATGCAGTTGCTTCAATAAAATATATTGAACCACATCCTGTATCTATTTGCCTTTGTATGTATGAGACTTATGCAATTGAGAGAAAGTGGTACGATCTGTTCTATCACGAATTGGTGAGTCAGAGTTGCATCAGGCTGCCGCTTTTCACCTTTACTTTTTAAGTTTGTGTGAGATGCTGCTAGCTAGTCGAGAAGGTTAGGCAGACATTGTCCAGATGGTGTAGGATAGACTCAGTATCCCCCACACGTAGTGGTGCTGCCACCCAAAACCAGCAGTCTTACCTCCATGGTAAGAGTCCTATGACAACGACTTAATAGGAAGTTATGGTTTCCCAGACAGGATGAAGCAGTGGAAGAAATAGTAAAGATATGCCCAGCATGCCTGCTGACAAAAATGGCAGGACCGTCAATGACTGTTGGGACGGCGAAGCCCTGTGGAACATAGTCGACAAGTCAGCATGGGTTTTGGCAGGATTCCAGGTGGCTGGCTGATGCTAATAATAATTGACAGCCACTCCAAATAATCATTGGCTATGACAATTTTGACAGCATTTCACAAAATCCATCCATTATTTGGCCTGCCAACAGCGAATAGAACCATCAACAGACCCCAGTTTCAAAGTTCCAAATTCACAGAGTATTTTGAGCATGTAGACAATATATACCAAAATATAATGCTTCAATGACCACAAACCAATGGTGAAGATGAACGCTTTGTGAGTACTTTGAACAAGGACCTCCGTATTGAGGTAAACCAAGTGGAAGACTTAGAGTGAAGTCTACACCACTTCTTAACAAATAAATAGCAGTACACCACATAGTGCCACCAATTTTTCTCCCGTGGCACTCATGTTTGGAAGACAGGTGCGTGGCAGCATACCAGCAGGACCAGATTGCCCGCCAGCCTCCTTGAACATCTCAGACATCTAAAGAAGGCAAAAAAGAGCCAGCGATTAGGTGGGATGGGCAAGGAGAGCACAGGATACACCGACTGGACCCAGTGACCAGATGCTCATCCGTAATGACACCAATGCTGGAAAATCCAGAATCTGTTTGAAAATGGGCCATGGAGAGCCGGACGGATAAAAGGCACCATGGTGTTACTGTATTGAGTAAGTGAGAAGGTGACTCAAATGTCTCATGGGTTCAATGGAGTACCACTAGGGGTAGACAGGGAGAACTTGGAGGGAGAAGGGGCATCAGGGATACCAGGGATCCTGTGACAGAAAAAAGTGCCCCAGGTGTGGTGCATTCTCATGAAAAGGCTCTCTGAATGCCTGTGATTGTCACTAAGAGCCAGATGTTTCCCGAGCGGGACACAGGCCTGACAGCAAGCAAGGTTAGACAAGAAGGACTATGGGGCAGGTGTACGTAGCCAAACGTTTGTGATTACCAAATAGGGAATTTTTGTGATTCACTATTTAATAATCTCTAACGCCAGTGTACGAAAGTGTGCTTTACACTTTCATGATTCCTAGTGGGTCGCAAAGAGACTTACCTCATTAATATTCATGAGGTAGGTCTCGGTTTGCAACCCATTGGGAATCGTAAAGATCACAGGGATGGTGGCCTGCTGTGTTCAGCAGATCACCATGTCTGTGATTGCTTTTCAATAAAGCATTTTTTTTTTTAAATAAATCCCATTTTCCTTAAAGGAACCCCTGTCTGCTCTTAAAAAATGTTTTTACAAACATTCTCACAGAGGAAGCGGTCCCTTGGGGACGCCTTCCCATTTGCGAATGGTTACCACCTACTTGAAGTAGGTGGTAAAATGCTAATGTTTTGCAACCACATTTCATTCACCAAACATTCACACATACCACTGCGATTCGGTATTAGAAAGGGACGCCCTAAACACGCCCCTTCCTAATACCGACTCTGAAACCCAATTTGCTATTCGGTAATAGGTTATCGAATCACAAATAGGGCTTTGTACATTAAAAAATGTTTTTTTGTGGCAGCAAACGGTTTGCAACCTCAAAGCTTGTACATCTGGCCCCAGGTATGTTCCATCCAGTGGAGGAGCTATAAGTTGAGGAGGATATAGCAGGTAACCAAAGTGGGGAGGGATGTAGGGAGCGCTCAGGCTCCTATGTGAGGTGGCATGGATGTTGTATGCACCCTGGTGGCTGGGCACGACTGAATTGTGTATATAAAGAGGAGTGTGGCTGCTTGATGCTCAAACCCAGGCTGCTGATCCTGTGTCTGGTGTTATGTTGACATGCTGGCAATGTAGGTCTGTACTGGACCCTGACAGGACATTGGCAAGCGGGCATTTATTGGGATATATTTTCCTACTGGCTTGCCTCGCTGTCCTTAAATTCTGGTAGCAGCGTCGTTGCCATGCTTAGCAGTTACCAAAATCCTGCAGTCACACTGCACTGGGCCTTAACAGGCTTTCTGTGATATAGTGAGCACTCACGGAGGTCATGGCGGGGCTGTTATACAATGTCGTCTTCAATGTGGTGCTGGTGCAAGGCTTCGCATTTGAAATAATATCACACTACATATTGATAACTGACGCCTCAGCGCCCCCACAATTTATTTACAGAGTAAGTGACATCATCCTTAGTAACTGAACGTGGCTTCTCTTACGTTGTGCCAGGTGGCACATTACTTAGGTGCTTTCAGCTACCAAGGAAAAATGGTAGGCATGGCACATCTGCACAAGTTGTAGGAGACATATTTCTTCACAGGAAAATGACATTCTAGTGTCACACAGTGCATTCATGGACTTCAGCAATTGAAACTGCGACACCTTTCATAGAAGTTTACCACTTTTTTTTTTTTTTATTTTGTTCCTAATTTTGTGAACGTGTGAACTAGCAATTTCACTTTGACCAATGTAACTAGTAGGCGATTCTGCATGAGTTCAATTGGTACCTATGTGTTATAATCTTTTGTAACATTCTGCACTCTCTAAATACTCTGCATATAATTTTTGTTATCACTATCTCATTAGGTTCCTACAAACCATATTTACTTAGTACATTCCTTGCATCCCCCCTCCTTTTCCATTCCATGGTTCGTGCTATTTCGAAAGTTAAGAATGTTGGTTCTCTCAGAGAACTGGTCAGTGTGAGGAGAGCCTTGAAGAAGGAAGTAAATCTTCTTACCTGCCTTTCTACTAAGTGTTGCCTTAATTCACCATGTATCAACGCTTAAGGAAAGTCTAGATCTGAATAACTTGGCAATCATTTTACCTCCACTCTCATCCAGAATACTTTCATGTCATGATAAGGATTATGGATCAAATAATGTGCAGCAATCTGTATACAGTGATTCTGTTTACACTGGGGTGCAAAGACACATATCTTATGGGCGTGCCTATATCATTCATTAGGGTATTTAATCAGACATGATACATACGAGTCCATAGTACAAACAAGACAGTTCTACAGCTCTGTATTTTTAGGCCATTCATCACAAATAACAGTCTTGTGAAAGGCCTAAGTGAGGCCCATGGCAAACACTATGAGGGACTTCTCTGGTTTCTACTTCCACCTCATAATTTGGGTAAAATATTCACTAAAGATGGAAATCATAGCATTTAGCGCCATCTAGTGATGTAGCAATGTTAGTTATAATGAAACGCACAGGTTAGCCCTGTATCTTTAGGTCAGGCTTTTGAGACCTTTTGTGTATATTTTAGTATATACTTCTATTTGGGCTTAAAGCCTGTCCACTGCTTTTCATTTGTTTACTTCAGTGTCCTTTAAAAATCCTTTCTTGCTAGTGATCAATCCTTCCTCTTTGTCCCTCCTTTTTGTCTTTCGTTTCGTCCCAAGGACAACTCCCCAAGTACTGTATCGATACGTTATGGCTGTTTATCTGTTGTTTTGTGGGACTATATTTTTACTTCAATTGCTGCTGGTGTTACCTTTTGCCTGTCTGCCAGCAGCATTCATCCCTCCAACCTCCTCTCATGTCTCTGCATGCCCACCTAGGGCTCTGAGAGTTTGAGACCGTGTGGGAGCAAGCGGCTGCTGCTGAACAGCCTGGGGGACACAAGTGCGTATGAGTGATGCAGCTCTGCATCCCAGTGAGACTTATCTACTGTCGCAGACCATCGCTGCAGTTGGAATTGTCCCAGGTCAATGGCTGGTCTGCAAGGCCACACTGCTAATTACACCGCAAGCGGCCCAAGTCACTGTGTGGTCAGAGTTTGGTTTCGTAGGACTGTGTCCATCTTTCAGTTAGCTGAGCACCATGTCGAACGTGAACCTTTCTGTTCTGTGACCCTTGCTGCCCCAACTCTGATTTCCCCCTTCTGGACCTTCACGTGTTGTTCTAAGACTGGGCATAAACAAGGCTTGGTGGTTGTAGCGCCCTGGAGTTTTACTCACTGGACATGAAGCTCGCACATTTTGCGTTACTGACCCTAAAAAGTTGGGAATCATGTAAGCTGGCATAAACTTTGCATTGCCAATGCTTGTCACTGATAAGGAGTTTACGATCTGGTCTCCCCTCACGACCCCCCAGATGTTGGGATTAACAGCCTCCTGTGTCCCTTCTGTGCCTATTGAGGTCAGTTTTTTTTTCTTTGAACACAGAATTCACAGTTAAAAGTAATGTATCACTCCCCAAAGTATGTCCCCTGTGATGGGAATCCACAAGTCATTTTTTACTTTTTAAAGCAAGGCCCAGTCATGCTTTCAGGCCACCCCCTAAAACAGAGCGTGCAGCAAACACACTCCGTGTAGCCTCAGTGGGATGGAAGGTTTAATAAAAGATGTTTGCCAACTACTTATTTTCACCTGAATCAACAGTTGTTAAAAACAAGTTGTAAATCTCTTTTGAGTACCTGGGGGCTGTGTCTATAGTAAGACATGTAGGGCCTTATTATGATTTTGGTGGATGGAAAGGCCCGCCTGTCGAAATTCTGACAGGGAGGTTGCCGCCATTGTGGCTGCCTCCCTGCTGGGCCCATTACAAGTTTCCTGCTGGGTCAGCGGGTGGAAACACCGGTGTCTGCCCGCTGTCCTAGCGGGAAATGGCCTACAGCATTGTCTCTGGCTCGCAAAGCAGACAGTGAACATTGCGACTGCGCTGGCCAGGGGGGGCCCTGTAATGCCCATTCCAACTGCATGGGCAGTGCAGGGGCCCCCCTGGGGCCCCCTCCACCTGTTCTCCACCAGCCTTTTCATGGCGGTGCTACCGCCATGAAATCGCTGGCGGCGAACACAATCATAATCCCCAGGGCAGCGCTGCTTGTGGCGCTGCCCTGGTGGATTGGGACCGCCACGACCACCAGACCGCCGGGATGACTAATCCTGGCGGTGCTGGTGGTCCGACCGCTGCACTACCACCACGGTCGTAATATGGCGCTCAGACTGCTGCATTGGTAGCGGTCCGATCGCCACAGCGAAACTGACATGAGACCGCCAGGTTCGTAATGAGGGCCGTAGTGTTTATTTCTCTGGTAACTCACGCATCCCTCTGTTTTAACATTAAACATTTGCAGAAAAAAAATGAGATTCTGCTCCGGACAGCAGTTGTACAAGAGTTTTTGAAACCTTAGTATTTGTAGAGAAAGCTGACTTTGTATCCCCACGTACTATAAATACAATTTTGACTTTTCATACTGCAATTAAATATTATATTGTGAGCATTCCAAGCTTCTTCAGTTCCACAATATTATTTGTTTGGTGTCACATTAATGTAAGTGTCTCATATTTTGAAACAGAATTTTGAATTTACCCTTCACAATCTGGAAATAATTGCTAGGCACATTGGTTAAAATGTCAGGCATCCCAAACCCCATTAAGAACAGATTTAAATATCCATTATCTTGGTGCTGGATCCATAAACAACAAGTATTATAACATTGAGAAACATAATGAATGCAAGCTAAGCTTTGACTCTCTCCAACTTCTTGCCCTCGAACCGATGAAGTTTCTTAAAAAAAAAACAGCAAACCCAATATTATTGCCAGTTATAATCTGCTGAAAGGAAAGTCAAGCAGCGTCCGCAGGATAGAAGGGCCTATTGTAGACTTGAAACTCCACAATGTACTGAATATATAGGAACCTGAAATTAAGGGAGACTTTTCCTTTTGGCCACACGCGCATGCGGGAGGCATCCAGGGCGCGCCTATTGTAGCTAAATATGAGAAGATGTTTAGTTTGTGTGCACTGGACTAGCAACAATCCGTGTTTTGTACCTGGCAGATGTGTTGTCTTCTTAAAAGGGATGTTGCTGTCATGATAAGAGGCAACTGTTGTATTGCATACGAAGGAGAGACTCCGAAAAAAATGTAAAAGTACACAATATAAAATGTCCAAAAATATAAACATAGGAAATCGATTAAAAAAGATGCGGAACCTCTCCTGAGTTGGTGAAGTGACGCAAAGGGTCCTTGCGGTGTCAATTCACACAATGCAGTTGGACTGTTCCTATTGTAACAGAATCAACTCTGATTTCATGATGGTGGTTTGAGTCTGTAGTGGAACATTGGGCAGAAAAACAACGGACTGGAATGCAGCCACGAGTAATTACTAGTGGCTGAGAATAATTCAAGCATCCCATGCACCCTCTTGTTGGTTTTTTGCTTTATTCGGGCCAGTGTGTCCTGAAACACATACAACATCAATATAACATGATTAATATATAACTTAACATATAAAATTGGTCTAGTCACTGGTAGTGACCAACCTTCCCACAAACTAACCAACACCAACAGCAGTTCTACCCCTGCAGCTGGTCACTAACACGTGTTAATTTGACCACAGCACCCTTCGGTTCACTTTACTTAAACATAACATGCCCGAAATCTGAGGCCTTCCAGCCCACTTCACCCACGTGCCCCGAGGCTGCTCACAGTGCCTGGAAGGGCTGGCGCCAACTCTCAAGCACTTACTGAGAGACCACCTCCTAACCACACACCTTGGATGACAAAATACCCTGGTCTCCTGCTTCCTACCTGCAGCTACTCCCCCAGTCTGATCTCAGTGTGTCATTACTGGTTGGAATATAGAACTTCACTGTTACTTCCTTGCTTTTGATGGTTTTGTGTTTTTAGAAACATTGTATGTACTTATCTATCATTACTTTTGTGGAAAAGATGTGCTTTGAGGAATTGTGTGTACCTACCCCAGTCCACCCCACTCCGAATTACCCGACTGCACTCCAATCTACCCTACCATAATCTACCCATTCTGTCCTCCTCCAGTCTACTCACTCTACCCTAATCTACCCCATTCTACCCCAGTGCTCTCTACCCCAAACTACCGCACTCCACTCCAATCTACCAAAAATCCACTGCACTCCACTCTTCCCCAGTCTACCCAACTCCACTCCAGTTTACCCCAATAGATCACACTCCACTCTACCCAATTTACCCAACTCCGATGTCCCTCGCTCCACTCTAGTCCACTCGACTACACCTTAATCTACCCCAATCTAATCTACCTGCTCCCACACTCCAATCTACCCCAAACTGCTCTACGCCAATCCACCCAACTCCTCAATGAACCCCATTCCACTCTACAACACTCTTCTGTGCCAAAATCCACCCCCCTCCACTTCACTCCAGTCTACACCACTCCAGTCTAACACACTCCACTCCAATTTACCCCACTCCACTCTACCCCAGTCTACCACACTCCATTCTACTCAATCACCCCACTCCACTTCACTCCATACTACCACATATCCCTCAAATCTATCCACTCCACCCCAAACTACCCTACTCCAATCTACCCCATCTAATCTGCCCCACTCAAATCTACCCCATCCAATCTGCCCCACTCCAATCTACCCCACTCAAATCTACCCTAACCCAATCTACCCCACTCCAGTCTATCCCAACCATGTCTACCCCACACCACCCTACTAAACTTCACTCCAACCTACTCCAGTCTACCCCACTCCAATCAAATCTACCCCAAGCCACTGTAGTCCACTCTTTCCCAGTCTACCTCACTCCAATCCGGTCTATCACAATGTATTCCACTCCACTCAAATCTGCCTCAATCCACTCCATTCTACCTAACTCCACCCCATTCTACCCCATTCAATCTACCCCACTCTCCCACTCCAATCTACCCCAATCTACACTACTGCAATCTACCCCACTCTACCCCTCCAATCTACCCTACCCTAGCCTACCCAAATCTACTCCACTCCAGTCTATCCCATTCCACCCTAATCTACACCAATTCAACCTACCCCACTCTAGTCTACCATTCCAATCTACCCAACTCCCCCACTCCAATCTGCCATCTACCCCACTCCACTCTACTTCAATCTACCCCGTTCCACTCTACCTCAATCTACCCAGCTGCAGTCTGTCCCACCCCACTCGACTCCTTTAATTTTTAGCCATGATGAACAGCAGCCGCACAGGTGAACAACATGGCTAACACACATTGCCAGGCCAATAGCTCTCACATAAGCGAGACCTATTGGCTTTGCCAATGCTTGTTTTGTTTATTGTTTCATTACATTTCAGAACAGGAGTGTGGGGCACAGAGAAGTGTGAGGGAAAGGCCTAAGTCTACCATTGACCTTCAGTTGCTACTACTAAACATGGTTCTTTTCCATGCAGTGGAAACTAAAATGCCATCCTTTGTGCCATATACATGATATGGTTTGTACAGATTACCTGTGCTGCACCCCTGTATGATAAAGCCTTTTATTATTCATCTTTTTTGCTGCATGTTTATTACAAAGAATACTTGATTTGCATGCATTTTTCACAATCATTTTCACAGGGCAGTCGTGGGGCATGCTTTTCATCCTATTTGCCTCTTGACAACTTATGAAACATCAAATTCTGTGATTCTGTGTGCCTTGTAATGTCACCTTTAGAGCATTTCTATAATTCTCACACTGTCTGCCTGTCATCATAAGTGATTAGAAACAATGTGTTCGTTGCTATGGTGTCTTCCCTGGCTCCTACACTTCCTTATCCTCTTTTACTCTCCTCTCTCCCGATACGTATCTTCTTTTGCTCTTCTATCCCAAAGCGTGTCCTCTTTTACTGTCCTTTCCCAAGACTTACCTTTTTTTTCACTCTGCTCTCTCAAGCCTTATTTTCTAATTAACCTCTTTTACTCTCCTCTTCTAGGACTTAACCTCTATGGCTCTCCTCTCCCAAGAATTAACTTCTTTTACGCTCCTCTCCCAAGAATTGTTTTATTTTAATCTCTTCTCCCACGACTTAACCTATTTTGCGCTCCTCTCCTAAGGCTTATCTTCCTTTTACTCTCCTCCCAGGTCTCATCCTTCACAGCCATGCCTACCGCTGCCCTGAACCTTTCACTGATAAGACGGTTGTCGTCCTGGGTGCCGGCCCCTCCGGTGTTGATATTGCCCTGGAGATCTGCACTGTGGCCAAGCAAGTGATCCTAAGTCACCGCAATACACTCCTGAAGTGCCCTCTGCCCACCAACCTTCAGCAAGCACCTGCTGTCCAGGACTTTTCCCCAAATTGTGTCTGCTTCCAAGATGGCTCCCTGCAGCAAGCCGACGCGTTCATCTTCTGCACAGGGTACAATTACCGCTTCCCATTCCTCATGCAGCAAACAGGACTGCAGGCTGGTGGTGTATCACTTCCCCCACTCTACAAGCATCTCATCCACCCTGATTTACCCAACCTCTTCTTCATCGGCCTCTGCACTACTGTTTGTCCATTTATCCTCTTTGATTGCCAGGTGCGATACTGCCTGGCAGTGCTGGCGGGGTCTTGCCGCCTTCCATCGCAGGAGGTCATGGCGGCTGAAGTGGACCATGAGTACCAGCATTACCTGGCTGCTGGCAAGCCACCTAAGTACTTTTTGAAGCTGGACTCCCTACAGGAGGGCTACTTCCGTCTCCTGGCTGAGGAGGGAGGCTTCCATCCTATACCCCCAGTGATCCTGAAAGTCTATAGAGCCTTGAAAACATTCCGCACTGCAGACCTGCTTCACTATAGGAGCATTAACCTGCGGCTCCTGAGTGATGAGGAATGGGAGCGGGTTTAACTTTGAGAGGTCTGATGAGTATAAATTCTTAGGTGGAAGGCTGGACTGAAAGTAAGAAAGGTCCCTTTACTGCATAGGCCACCTCTCACCCAAGGACCTTTGGTAGGTTACAGGGTAGAGAGGAAGCAACAACTTTACTGTGGTATAGACATGTATTTGAATCTTATTAGCTTCAAGACAGTCTTAGAGGACATCAGAGACATCTCAAAGCCTGTAAATTAGGACCAGTGTGCCATGACCTGTATCGTGCCGTCAGAACAAGCTCATGCCTTTATGTGTGGCCTGTGACACCAATTTAGCTGTCTGCCCAGACTATCGTTTTTAAAAAAAAAAATCATATACAAATCACATGCATAAGCTTTTCGTTAGTGGGCTTCATCCACTGGTCAATTAAATTGTCATTCACATTTTACCTCTGCCCACCACAGCGTTTAGCATTAGCTTCCTTCACTTCAAGAGACAGCACAAAGCTTGTGCAGTGTTCACGTCCACCTAAAAGTGGTTCCTTTCTCTTTAGCCACAAACATAGTTTAAAGTGTTTTATTTAATTTATGTATACTAACTTAAAAACAGACATTTATTTTGTGGAAACAGATGGGAGCACCTTGCCTCACACTCCAGCATGCAGTCAGCCCCATTGCATTATGGTAAATGCAGTACAAATTGGTTTTTACTCCATAAAGTAGTTTTTCACCTTAGTGGGTGCAGCTAGTGCTGTATATCTCTGGACACGTGTTTCTGGGTTTAGCCCTTCATCAGCAGAGAGCAGCTAGGTCTGTGGGGTTGCTGGAAATGCTGCCAAAAGTCCTCTCAGGTTTCTGTACCACTCACTGGCACGCAGGTGCTTCAACCAGAGCTTGTCAACTCACTGGCTCAAGGGAGCCTCCTTAAACAGGAAACAGATGGGAGCACCCTGCCTCACACTCAAGCATGCAGTCAGCCTCAATGCATCATGGAAAATGCAGTACCAGTGAGTGGTACACAAACGTGAGAGGACTTTTAGCAGCACTTCCAGCAACCCCTCAGACAAAGCTGCTCTCTGCTGATGAAGGGATTACCCACAAACACGTGTCCAGAGATTTACAGCACTTGCTGCACATACTAAGGTGAAAAACTACAGTTTACTCTATGGATTAACTTGTACTGCATTTACTATGATGCACTGGGGCTGAGTGTGAGCAGGGTGCTCCTTTTCTGGTTTTTCAGCTATTTATTTTGTGTGCACCTTGGATTCCTAGTTAAATGGTCGGTTATTTTTTATCTTCTTTTTAAAGTTGCAGTTATCGTGTTTATGTGACACTGTAACATTGTAGCTCCTGCTAAATTAGTGTTTGGTTAGGTGGTAATATATTCTTATCACATGGGTGTTTGCGATTACCAACTAGCGAATCGCAAAATGTCACTATTTGGTAATAGCAAACCAGTCCTTATGTACATTTGGCCCTAGGTCTCAAATATCCCATGCTTTCTTTGCAGTTCAAATGTTACTTGTAGATGAAGACATCCTGAAAATGTGTCAAATAACCAAAGTCGAGAATATCAGAACTCCAGAGGCAGCTGCATTAGCTCCATCAGACAAGAGCATTTGACTTTGAAATGTTTGATCTGTATTGCTAAGGTGAGGACTTTGATCTCCTGAAAGCGTGCTTTATGCTTTCTGCGATTCTCAGGGGGTCACATATAGACCTGCTTCATTAATATTCATGAGGTAGGCTTCGCTTTGCGACCCATTGGGAATCACAAAACTCAAAGGGATGTTGGCCTGCTGGGGTCAGCAGACCACCATGTCTGTGATTGCATTGCAATAAAGCAATTATATTTTTAAAATGCAGCCCCTCTTCTTTAAAGAAAAACGGGATGTGTTTCAAAAAGAAAAATGAAAAGTTTTATTTTCATTCTTTTAAGAGCAGGCAGTGGTCTCTGGGACCACTGCCTGCTCTCAAAAAATTGTTTTTGCAATCATTCTCATAGGGGAAGGGGCACCTAAGGGACCCCTTCCCATTGTGAATGGGTTACCACCTAGTTAAAGTAGGTGTTAAAATGCGAATGTTTTGCGACTGCATTTCGGTTGCAAGGATTTCACACATATCTCTGCAATTAAATATTAGGAAGGGACACTCTAAACCCGCCCCTTCCTAATACCGACTCTCAAATGTAATTTCCAATTCGGTAATAGGTCACCAAATCGCAAATAGGGCTTTGTACATTAAACAATGCTTTTTTGCAGTCGCAAACAACCCAATTCTGTGAATAGGGCAATTTGCAACCTCTAAAATGCTTTGTAAATCTGGCCCTTGGTACTCTGGGGGCTAGGTGTGAGTGAATGTGGTGGCATTTTGTAACTATTTCATTGTTTTTTCACTTTAAGGTAAACGCATATAAAATAAGGCTCACACCATAAATGAAAACTAAATGCAAATTATACTAATCTGTGGGAAATGTACTATTTTACGTCATGAAGTCTCAGCTGGGGTAATGTGATCGCTGCAGATGTCTGAATGCTGGTAAGTTCAGTGAAGAACAGTGACTTTATAGAGCTACAAGATCCCAGCCTGTTACACAAAGCACTGTGAATATGTAAACCATTATTTTAAAACTGTATCTGATATGCTGCAGCAATTTGATTGTTTAAGATAAATCAAAGTTTTTAAAGTATATATTTTAATAATGTGTAATCATTTTCTGCTGAGTGCCAAAATTTAGGGGGTCATTCTGACCCTGGCGGCCAGTGACCGCCAGGGTCACCGACCACGAGAGCTCCCGAGGGCATTCTGACCGCGGCGGTTCAGCCGCGGTCAGAAAGGGTAAACCGGCGGTCTCCCGCCGGTTTACCGCTGCCCCAATGAATCCTCCATGGCGGCGGAGCACGCTCCGCCGCCATGGGGATTCAGACACCCCCTACCGCCATCCTGTTCATGGCGGGAAACCCGCCATGAACAGGATGGCGGTAGGGGGTGCCGCGGGGCCCCTGGGGGCCCCTGCAGTGCCCATGCCAATGGCATGGGCACTGCAGGGGCCCCCGTAAGAGGGCCCCGCAAAGTATTTCAGTGTCTGCTTTGCAGACACTGAAATACGCGACGGGTGCAACTGCACCCGTCGCACCCCTGCAACTACGCCTGCTCAATTCTGAGCCGGCGTCCTCGTTGCAGGGGCATTTCTGCTGGGCCGGCGGGCGCTCTTTTGGAGAGCGCCCGCCGGCCCAGCGGAAATGTCTGAATGACCGCACCGCGGTCTTTTGACCGCGGTGCGGTCATTCGGCGGCGGAACCTTGGCGGATGGCCTCCGCCGTCCGCCAAGGTCTGAATCAGGCCCATAGTGTCTATTAAAAGGGTGAGTTGCAGAACTCAGGTGGTAAAACCTTTACGTTACCTCTCAAAAATAATAACTTTGTCACCATAAAGCTCAGAGTGACTTTCTCAGTTAAAACATACACTGGCTGCTAAACATCCTTTACATTTGATTATTATCCAATTAAACACATTTACATTTCTCTCAGGTAGCAGGCATCCTAAAAAAAGGAGCGTGTCTTTTTGAGATCTCTATCCCCCTTGCCTGTACTGCACAGGGGAACTTACCCCTTCATCCCCTTCACTTCAAGGTCTGCATTGTAATAAAGAATATTGGAAAATAAGCGTGGTCATGTCAGTCCCATACTTTAATCTCCGTTCACATGGATATTTTCCCTGCTAGCATTAGGGCCCAGGTGACCCTTGCTGTGCAGGGAACAAGGCTCAAACAATAAGGAGGGGGGGGGGGGGGGCGCAACTTGTTTTTTTCTCTTTTCTTTATTTTATGTTGTTCACTGCTTTACGCGTCAGGCTTAGGTGTGGGGGCCCAGAGGAGTGGGCAGAGCGAGCAGCCTGCTTCTCAGAGCTATAGGTCTTCTCATTGGTGCTTCAGGTGCAGTGGCACTGGGGCGCATCGGTATGAGGGGCCAACTAAACCCCAGTTGTGACTCTTTCCCACCTTTCCTTGTTTGCATTAGGGCCTATTGCACCCTTGGTGTGCCAGAGCTGCTTTAGGCACAATAGAGGAGAAAATTGAAGCAGAGAAGACACCTTTGTATGGGCCACAGAGAGCTGATGGTGATGGGGGAATGTGATAAAATGGGGGTGCCATGTTTTAACAAAAGGCAGAGGAGACAGTCTGCTTGCAATGCAATAGCTATCATTAGAGAAGCAGGTGCAATGATACTGTGGCCTGTGGTGCGAGGGGCCCACTGCATCACCATTATGGCTGTTCTACTTTATAAGAGGGCTATGGAGACTCATTTTATTTGCATGTGTTAGGTCTGAGGGCTCTCTTGCTGCAGAGGGAGGCGCAACACTGGAAGACTGGCATGTTTACCTGGCATGCTGGAGAAGGGGCGAGACAGGCAAAGGAGACCGCCTATTTTGAGTTGCATTGGGGCCCAGGAGTGTGAGGGCCTCACCACATCCCAGCTATGGGGAGCAGTATTTTCGGTCAGTTTCTGTTTTTGTTTGATGCCTTTATGTCTCACATTTATTGTGATTATAAACTGTAGAAAAATTACCCCTGAAGTGATAGCACAAGCCACGCGCTCAGCCCTGACTCTCCTAGTCTCCCAATCCTTGTTCTAAAGTTTTGAAGAGGATCTGACTTCAAAATATTTCGCTTGGGGGAGGAGCGGGGTCTCAGCAGAAAAATGTTTTAAGATCTCTGCCCTACAGCAGCTTGAGGCACAATCCTGCCTAGGAGCAGCAGTGCCACCCAGTGGCTGGTCGATGTATTGCATTGGCTGAGTCCTGGAAAAGTGGCAATCAGCGAGGTTTTCTCTTGCCGCATGTATTCGCATGCGCCATTGTATGAAATACACCCATCACTGGAGGATGTGGTCATATGAAACTGACTCGTAGGAGGCTGGGTTATGAAAAATACACCATTTAACGTCTTCCCCTGTTGTTGTGCAGTGTAGGCACAGATTCATTGGGTTTGCAATTTGTGCCTTCCCTGAGACCATTAGAAAACCAATTGCTGAGCGTGTAATGATCATCCTTCTACTCTAAGCCTAGAGGGGGTTCACTACATTGCAAAACATTGAAGTAGCCTAAGGGCTCGAGAAGAGTTTTCGTCAGGCAGAAATGGGAGAAGACTGTATCCCTTCCCGGGATTATCGGCCTGGAAGAAGCGGTCACTCACTTAGAACGTGAGGAGCCTGACCCTTGACCCATTCAACCAAAGAAAGCCTCACTTTAACCCAGGACTCGTGAGACAGAGAGACTCCAGGTCGACACTTTTTGTATGCAAAGAGAGGCTGATGAAGAGAGACACAAGGGAGAAGCCTGACTTCGAAAAGAGACTTTTAGAAGCTTTCTAAGCAGCAGTGACTCCAAGGCACCAAGGGACCCATACCGGTTAGCGGAATCTGAGTGGGGGGTGGTGGGGAAGGGTTCATTTGTGCAATAATAAGTGTCATGGCGCTACGTTTTGTTCAAAAGTTCGTGGCTGGTGCTACAAGTCTAGGGGTGCAGAATAGCAAGGCGCATAGTCTTGATGCCACTAGAAAACTCTTTAATCCACCACCAGACACTCCCGGCCTCTTTATCTCACTCTTTCAGGTTCCATTTCATCCTTGCATTCCCCCCTTTATCATTGTTTCTCTTCCTCCTTCTTTCTTTTTGTGTGTTTTTCTCTCTCTTGCTCTGGGTTAAAGTCTGATGAGATAAAATAAGTGCCTGTGGCACCCAGCGGCAATCACCTGCTCAAATTAAACACCTGAAGTGAGAACTCAAAACGCTCGTCTCTAGACTTGAAGAGGATCAACCTCAAACAGTCCTCAATGCTCCAGAAACAGTCTTAGAAAGAAGCCATTTTGTTTGAGGCAGACCGGAAAAGCCTTGAAAGCAAGACCAGCCCAGATAGGAGCTGCAGACCTTTCTCTTGCTTAGTTAACAGGGAACAGATTTCTCAACATTCAAATGCTTCTCGGAATCGAGAAGAAGAAAAATAATCTACAGGGCTCGAGTAATTGCCAGAGTCAAGACGAAGGACAGTGTTTATTGATCCTGATACAAGACACTTTGCAGCCATGACTCCAGAGAGCAAGAGGGAGAAGGTGACACATCACCACCTGGAAAGTGCACTTGAGTGAAGATCATACACAATATCCAAGTTGTCTAATCCTAAATCAAAGGAAAAACAAATTCTTGAGGATACTATGGCTTATTTGAAACTCCGCAGTAGAAGGGCATGCATATGAAGAGGTGCACACTCAACACTGGACGATGGATGTGACACATGCATGATGGACTCCTGTAGTGAAGAGCAGTTAGACGACTATCCAGTTAAACATCTGGGCCTAACAAAACCGCTGCATGCCACTCTGTCATACAAAGAGCGCGATGAAATATAGAGAACCAGTAGCTATAGAAGGGGAAGATTTCCCCATAGTGACCTTGTCAAGTATCCAGTCTAAAAACAGTTCTTAAAAAGTACAGCTCAGAAGGTAAAAAGAAAAACAGTGAAGACCCAGTTAATAGCACCAAGGTTTGAGAGAAACCACAAACCGCAAGAACTCCATCTGCATCCAGGACCATTGTTGCCAAATTCCAGGGTTGTGTACAAACGATAAAGTAAAGGGTGATGCAGTAGGCAAGAGAGTAGCTTTGGGCACAGATCTGAGTTGTAGGATTTTTTATTTCCAACACATCTCAGTAAATATGACAGGCACACTGTCATGAATGTAGATAATCATTGTGCCTTGGATGCGGCATAAACTGCTTGCAGGCAGAATAGTACCAGCGTAATGCTATACAGGTATCCTTGGCTCAGAATCTCTGGTTTCAGACAGGAAGTCTAATAACACCCTGTTAAATATGCCATATGATGGGAAGCAATTAGTTGGTCAATAACAAGATTATCTGCAGGAAAAGATGAAAAGGACATTAAAACTGCAAAGTGAAAGCGGGCAGTGCAGCATTAAAGATCTTTTTATAAACAGCAATGTTGATGTCTTTCAGCAGAGGCATCACACACCGAGCCACCTTCAAGTCAGCCCCCAACAACTACTTCCAATGACTCAAAGACACGAAAAAAGATGCCCTAGCAAACTGCATCAAAGCAAGCGCCAATCACACCAAGAAACTTTTCAGCTTCGTCAGAGAGTTCTTCTGTCCAACGGCCATCAAGAACACAATCCCTCCATCACAGGAACTCTGCGATCCTATAGCAAACCATTACCACAACAAGATATCCACCACCTACAGGAACTTCGAGCCCCAACCCACCAACCCCCACAGCCTCATTACTTCTACAGATTACTCCTTCAACTAGCAACTACTATATGGGAACAGCTCACCACACAGATTACCACAGCTGTGATGAACTCCATCCACTCAGGAGCACCCATGGACTCGCGTACCCCTGCACCCATCTGCCTCTTCAACCTAGGAAGCAAGGATATCAGCCGCCAACTCACCACCATCCTTAAGGCATCCATCACCACAGCCACCTTTCCCGACACATGAAAACACACAGAAGTCAGACCTCTCCTCAAGAAACCCTCCACCCACCTCAGCGAGCTCCAGAACTACCATCCCATCTTGCTCCTCTTGTTTTCCGCCAAAGTCCTCGAGAAGGCCATCAACCAGCAGCTCAGTTAACACCCGGAGAGAAACAACCTGCTCCATGCTTCCCAATCCAGTTTCCACACCAACGAAAGCACCAAGACGTCCCTGATTGACTCCACTGACGACATCTGCACCCTCCTCGACGGGTGAATCAGCAGCCCTAATCCTTCTCAACCTCACTGCAGCGTTAGACACCCCACCACACACTCATCAAGAGACTGCAGCAATTCTGGATCCAGGGAGACGCCCTCAGATGGATTGCATCATTCCTCAGAGACAAGCTCAGAGAATCTGCCTACCTCCCTTTGCCTCAGAACCCAAGAGCACCATCTGCAGCATCCTCAAAGTTCATCCCTCAGTCACACCTAAATGACACCGCTAGCTGACATCGTAAGAACCCACAATCTCAACATCACCAATGACACCTAGCTTATCCTCTCGCTGTCAGCAGACCCCACCACCACAAAGTCCAACTTCCTTAACTGCATGAAGAATGTCAATGACTGGATGAAGGCCAAATGCCTGAAGCTCAACACTTGCAAGACAAGAAGTGTCTCCTTGGAACAGCACCTGGCGGCCTGCTGAACTAGGACCCACTACCAAACCCGCAACCTGGGCCTCATCCTGGAGAGCAAACTCGCCATGAAACTGACATAATCAATGCAGTTTCCTGTGCCTGCTTCCACACACTTCACATGCTCTGAAGAATCTTCAAATGGCTCCCCATCAGCCCAAGAAAAACCATCACTGAAGCCGTAATCACCAGCCGGCTGAACTACGACAACACACTGTATGCAGAAGCCACCACCAAACTCACAAGAAGACTCCAGATGATAAAGAACTCAGCTGCCTGACTCATCCTTAACCTGCCCAAATGGACCCATCTCACCTCACACCTTAGGAACCTCCACTGAAGGCGTGCTTTTGTGATTTGGTGTAAATCAGTTCAGCAGTTTTTAAGAAGTTATGGTGGACTGTTGGGTTTGCGGGAGTACTGCAGACTGTAACTTTTAAAACTAGAGCATTCAGATTGGACAAGAGGGCCTCTTTTCCTGTTTGCTGTCTTGCTCCTTTGGGAGTGAGAAGCTTCTACAAGTTCCAAAGTAGATCGTGCTCTGGTTGGCTGACTGCAACATAAAGAGGAATGTTGTTGCCGCCAAACGAGGACACAATATCTTGGTCCCAACGTCCTAAAAATGAAAAAATAAATAAAAAATAAGGTGCAACCAGGGCCACTGGAATTATGCCATTGTACGGCCACAGCGATATTCACATAATTATAGTTTTGCAGCGTAATCCACCATCTGTTGCATAATCTAAAGATTTTAACAAAGAAAACATTTAGTTTCTAGCTCAAGAGGTTCAAATTTTACTAAAAATGCAGGGGCACGTGTTGCGCTGAGTAGAATGCCCTTTGCAAAGCTGGACTGGTCACACTCCTATTGCTTATTGCTATATTTAGGTATTAAACTGGTACTAATGAGGTGCTACCATTGCCCAGGCGGTGTTACCAAGTTTAAAAATGACAAACTCATTTGTAATATTATTACAAAATGTACTGCATTATGCTGCATAATTTGCCTTTTCTTGACTCATAATTTATTCAACCCTGATGCATAGTTTGGCCCTCTCCTGCTGCATAATTTCAGTGGCTCTGGGCATAAGGGGGCAAAGTCGGAGTCCCTTGAACCCCTGGACCTTGTGGAAGGGGAGGCCAGAGGGCTCCCTTAGGCCAAATGTGTAAGAAATAAGTGCAGGGTTGCCATGATCCTGGGGGACTCACAGGAGAGCCAGCAGGACTCCCCTGCTCCCAGAAGAGTCCCTTGAATGCAGAGGGACCATGGTGCCTCTGCAAGGGTCATGCAGGAACATAAAGCCATTTTTTCTTAAAAGGGGGAGGGGAATGAGTGTCTGTGGTGGGATGGCTACGTATGGGCAGTTGGCCTTGCGGCTACCCCACGCCATGCACATGAGGGGTGGCCACCCGCAGGGGGTTGGGCATAGGGTCTGACTGTAGCCTAGGCCCTGTGGCAAACCCCACACCGGGCATGGCTGAATGGGCTGTGCAGTGGTGGGTTGGCTGCCTTTGGGGGTTTGGGTGCATGGCTGAAGGCTGTGTGCAGGGATAGGTGGCTTTTTGCAGGGGTCGGGCAAAAACCCAGTGGCCAACTCCATGCCGTACATGGCCAAAGGACATGCACAGGTAGTGCTTGTCATAGTTATGTATGCTAATTAAATATTACTTTGTTAAATGTGTGCCTATGTACCTAGGTAGGTAGGTAGATAGATAGATAGATAGATAGATAGAGATATAGCTATAGATACATAGACAGTCGCCACTGGGTAGTTATATTTAGGACCATGTTTACATAGGAAATGTATTATTTGGTTTGCTAATCACTTTTGTGGCATTTGACAAATCCTTCCTGAAAAGTTGCAGGGTGATCTCTCAGGCAAGGACCGAGGAAAAATGGGGGGCGGGGGGGATCCCAAAACTCATTTTCCTCATACAATTGAACAGCAATTCAGAAAAAACGTCTGAACTGCATTACTTCAAATTTGGCAGAAAGATACATCTTTACCCAGAAAGCATGCTTTTTGTGATTTTGTATAGATCCTTTCAGTAGTTTTGAGAAATGAACGCATGTTTCATGCTGCTGTGCAATCCTCGGAGATCCACGGTTCCTTGAGCTCAAAAAACACAATCTGATTGGCTAGTCACAACATGAAGAAAACATTACTGCCGCCCATGTTAGGACTCAGGGACTAAGGGCCTCATTAAGACCCTGACGGTGTTGAGATCGCCAGGGTCACGGTGGTGGTCGGACCGCCGCTAATGTTGCAGTCCGGCAGCCACATTACGACCGTGGCGGTCGCGCCTCGGTCGGACCGCCAGCACTGCTAGATAACGACTTTTCGTCGGTCTGGCAGACCTAATCCACCAGGACAGCACTGCATGCTGCGCAGCCCTGGGGATTACGAGTCTCTTCGCCGGCGGTTACTTGGCGGTACCACCACCATGTAACTGCTGGCGGAGACGGTGTGCAGGGAGCCCCAGGTTGTGACAGGTGCTGGTGCACCCTACGCACTACAGCATTGATGGCCACCCTATTATGAGCTGGTGTCAGTGTTGTAGGGCGTCTCCCGCTAGGGGCAGCAGGAAGATCTTAATGGGGCCCGCAGGAAGACGGCTTCGCTGGCGGCAGCCTGACTGCGGGAGTTTGGCGGAAAGCCTTTTCCATCCGCTAAGCTCATAATGACCCCCTAATCCTCTGTTTTCTAAAAAAAAAAAAAAGCTTAAAGGGGAAGGGTAGGATTACCATGATGCCATGGGTGCACCGGGGGGCCAAGAGGGACCCCCCCTGGGGTTTGTATAGCGCCTGTGAGTGCCAGTGCTTCCTTTCTCATGGTGTTCAGGAGGTAACTGGAAAGAAATTGGAATCAAGGAGGATGATCTTCGAGTTATGCATGGAGCCTTTTCCATTCTATATTCAAAATATATAGATCTTACCCAGTGCCAGCTGCCACTGTGTAGTTATAGTGAGGACTGTATAGTATCTTGATAACGTTGACGCCAATTGAAGAATCTTCACAAAACTTTCCAAAACAAGTCTCCTCCACCATAGCTCCTTCCTGGAAAGTTTTGGGGTGATCCGTCAACCAAGAACTGAGAAAAAGGGAGTGTCCCAAAATGTGTTTTCTTCATTAATTTTTCCTTAGGAAAATTAGACAGCAATATTTCAAAAACTGTGGAAGGGAATTACACCAAATTTGGCAGGAAACTAGATCTTTGTCCAGAAAGCATGATTTTTGTGGTTTGATGTAAATCCGTGTATAGTTTTGGGAGAAATTAAGGTTTAAAATTTATAGATACTGCACAATGTGGAGGATCTGTGAACCTGATAAATCAAAAGAAATGATCTGATTGGCTGCCACCACATCAACAAAAATGTGGTGGCTGCCATTTTAAGACTCTGGGCCTCTGTTCATTGTCCTTCAAAAAAGTGATAAAAAACATATAGGGGTTGGGGTAGGGATAACTTCCCCACCCCTCCAGAATGGTAAATTCTTTTTTTTATCAGCGCCACGGATCTGCAGCACTGATTACATAAAAAAACAAAAAAAAAAACAGGCTCCTACCCTTTTTAAAAACAAGCCCTTAAGGGTGAGCCAGGGCCAAGGGAGGGGCCAGTGCATTATATTTTGGGGGGAGGATCGCTGTGGCTCCCCTCCTCGAACCATTTTTAAGCCCCGGGGACCCCATCCCCGGGATTAGTTTTTAATGCATTGGTAGGGGATGTGCTCCCTCCCACCCGACCCTTTTTAATGCCGGGGGACCCTATCTCCCAGGGTCCCTTTGTGTTAAATTGGAAGGGGGTGTATGGCATCCTTCCCTGAGCCTTTTTTAGGCCCTTGGGATCACTTCAACTTGGCCAATTGATTTTGTAAGGGAGGGAGGCAAGAGGGCCCCCATTCTGAGCCTCCTATAAGCCCCAGGGACAGGGACTGCATTCCATTTAGCCAATATTTAAATTTGGGAAGAGAGCTTGCAGCCCCCTCCCACAGCCATAGATCGGCCCACGGACCCCATCCCCCGGGGACCAGTACAGCTGCTGTGTCCCTAGGACCACATCTTTCTGGACACTGGTGTTTCCTGCCCAGGAGATTGACACGGGGAATATAAAGTTTATTTCCTGCCCGCACTCTCCCGGTTAGGGAACACAACTTTGGTGCCTTTTGGGCAGGAGCAGAGAAAAAAGCTGCTTTCGCCCTGGTGGGGGCAAATTAAAAGATCCAGCACCCGCTGGTACCACCATGGGTGTGGGATGGGGAGCTGACTTGGGTCGCTGAGGCATTCAGGCTCCCCCTGCAGCTTTCCAATAATTTTGGAAGTCGTGGGTACCCCAGTTGGGCACTGGGGGATCCTGATATGTGTGGTGACTGGCGCGGCGCAGGGGCCTTAGGGCTCCCCCGTGGCACTTATGAAACTTATGAAAATAAAAAGTCTGAGTGGCCCGGCTCAGCACCGTGGCACCCAAAAAATGACAAAAAATTGCCAAACAGAAGAATAATATGTGAACTGCAGGAGCCATTAATTAATTATTCACTTCTCCAGCAAAGAGCGCCTCATAATGCCCTAATGTTTTTTAAAATAATATTTTTTCTTCCTGATTTCTTCCTGATAGTGCCTCTAGAAGAAGCAGGGGCGGCACCACCAATAATATTTTCAGTGTTGTAGGGGCTGCAGGGAGGTAAAAAAACAAAACAAAGTAAATTTCTGGAGTCATTGACTCCATCACCACAGAAGAGTTTACAATATTTTTTAAAGCACTCCGAGCTTGAGCTGTAAGCTCTTCCGCTAGCCCTTATGGTGGGTTCTAGGGTTACCTTTTGTGGCCTGAAAAATGTTAAACTCAAAGGCATGTTGATAGTTTCCTATTTTAGTAAGGCTGTATTGAAAATATTTGATGACAATCACTTTTATTAAACATTTTAATGAGTGAATCTATAACATATGCATTTGATTATTATTTTTGGGGACATTTTGACACAGACAATAGGTCTACTCTATATATGTTGATGTGCTAACCACTTGATAAAGCAAATAGGCCCACTTTTTGATTTTGGTTTTCTGATCCTTTGCCCAAAGTTAGTAGGTCTGCCTTGTTACATCATAAAGGCAGCCGTAGGGCCCGGACCTGTGCCCAACCCCAAAGGCCATGTGCTGCGGGGTAGGGGGGGAGTGCATTCACAGGGTGTGGGCGCGCAGGGCTTGGTTAACGGTTTGTACAAACATAATTTGGTCAGTGTTGGGCAACAAACCCACGCTACGCATGGCGATGGACATCTTACTTTACATTAAAAAACAAAACATAGAAATTCACTGAAAAAATAGATGTTAAAATTACGTTATAGTTAGAAATTGTAATAATAACTTACTTTTTAATAAAAAAAAACATAGAAATTCACAGAAAAATCCAAAGGTTAAAGGGACGTTATAGATAGGTGAAAATGTTAGTTAAAACATACCTTTTTAAACTAACAATACCGATGAAATTCGCCAGTTATAGTTATCTCAAGTAACTATAACTTGTGCCCTATAGTAATTGTAACTCACTCCCTCGCCATTCAGTGCTTATTACCTTATATATTACATCACTCATGACATGTTCTTTGACATCATTAATCACTGCAACATCGGAAATTACATAATTGATAACACTGTGCATTACTCACACCATGTTATGGCACATGGTAGTGATTATATTTGGATTTTTTGCCCATCATTTGTTATGTTACTACCTTATAAGCGTCCCTGACACTGCCTTGATGATGATCTCGGCATTGTTAGCCATTGGGGTTGAAACATTCATGCTAATTTCTAAAATTGGGCTGTCCTTTCGCCCCCTGATCAGACTGTTCTAGAGTTAACAGTGTTTTTTCTACTTCTTAAATCTTTTGAAACACATCTTCAGGATAAGGTGGTATCAATTTCAAGACATTATGACCACAAAACTTTACGTACGTAGGCAAAGAGAATGTACTTGGGGTGGCAACAAGAAAAGTCTCTTTTTGTATCATCACTCCTAAAGTTTTGACCTGCTGGTTTTTGACTGTGAGAGTGCACTGAGTCCTCCTAACCGGACATCAGTGCCAGTCTCCTAACCCCTCACAAAGTGTCTGTTTAATTGGCTACCCACAACTGACATAAGCTGACTTATTGTTAAGTCCCTGGTATATGGTCCCAAGGGTACCCAGGGCATATAAGACTGAATGTCCCCCCCAACCCTTCTTGCCCCCAAGGCTGCAGCACTGGTTGTGCCACCCTGTGTAGGACAAAGTACAAAATGGCAGTTTTAAACTGCTAATTCGACTTTGCCATTTAAACCCATGGCAAAACCCCACCTCCCTAAACAATATAGGTAAGCCTCCCCTAAGGAAGGCCTATGGAGCCCCGAGACAGGGAGCTATATATTATTAAGTAGGGCATATCCTTTTAATCTGTCTTCCAAATTGTCATTTTGTCGTGGAATAATTAGTAACCCCATTGGCTAAAACAGAGTTCCTGGCTGACGCCTCAGCCAGCTAACTTTTGAATGGGGCTACTAAAATAGGTATTTAAATTAATTGTGCTATTAAACCCAACTTGATGCCCAAGTCAAGTTTAATGTTGCTTTTAAGGAAAAGTAACTTTTAGAAAGTTGGTACTCTGTAGCCCAATTTGCCCAGGGCCTCACACGGTTGCTGGCCACCCAATATCTTTTTGCTGTCCTGAAGAGAGTAGTGTGAATGACTCCCAAACTTAGGAACAATGGTAGCCTGCTACAGAAGGAGGTGTTATCACCCCCTTGCAGAAAGCCACTCAGGACGTTGGCTCGAATGGCAAGCTTTGAAGGCGAAGCTGCCTTTGGTGGACAAATGGCAATCACCGATCACACTCCTGAGAGGTTGCCCCTTTGTTCAGGTAGACAGGCTGAAGGTGAGAACAGATTGGAGAGATCACTGCGCAAACCAGTTTTCCTGTGGGCATGCAGCCCACAGGTAGCCACACATCTAGGGTGAGCCACAGAGCTCCTTACATCCAAGGAAGGGTTCATACATCTTGAGAGTGGGCATAATAGTGCACTCTGGAATCACTAGATGCCACACACAGCCAGACATTGTCACAGGGCAAATGGGATCCTGGTAGGCCATTGGCTAGTGACCGCATCATGCCTCCAGGGCACCTTCAGGGTATAAATATGGCACCCCTTACACCTCGGATCACTACAGAACTGGAGAAACAACAGTAGGAGGACTGGCCTCTGGACCTGGCCAAGAGAGGCTGCACCGTCTGCTTAACTCCACCTGCCGAACCATGGGCTATTGAAGAGAGGACTGTGCCTGTGGCTCATGGCACGAGAAAAGGTTGCCCTCAATCCGCAGACTAAAGAAGTGGCTGCAAGGGTCAGTTGGTTGACCTCCTGGCACCATGGCCCTCAAAGCTGAAGTAGCCCAACTTGGCAAGTCAGTAGACACTTCTGAAGAACCTTTGCTGACCTCCGCTAGGTGCCCCAAGAGACCGATTCTTGATGGCCAAAAGCCGCACCTGAGTCTACAGGACCTGGGAGGGCCATCGCTCAAGAGGGGCACTAGCCTACACTAAAAGATACCACTGTGACCAGAGACCGGTAGCCCAGCAGCATCTGGCCTTCCGCTGGCTCAAAGAGGACTTTTAGGGACCCTGACCTCTGTGGCCAACGTTGCCCCACTGACCGAGGAGTGCCCTCAAGGACACCCCCTTCATCGACCACATAGCACCAGATCATCCTTGAGCATCCTCCATCTCATACATCTCCAGCATCAGGTTCATGCCATTAAAGTCTATGGTGGTCGTAATGTAAAGTTCAGAACTGGTTTGGAGAACGATTTGGTGATGAGGTAACAGTCCAACTACTCCTTAGTGGCCCCCTGACCTTCTTGCTGGATTTGGTTGCCTTAAGCAAAAGTTTTTAAACTTTACGGTTACCAAGGCTTGTTTGCGGTTATGACTAATGGAACTGAGATTCATGTTTTCTTTAAAAATCTATACTTACAGAACACTGTGGAGGATTTTGCTCATCTTGGTCTCAGAAATTCATAAAAATCGAATCTATTTTAAGTCGCGCATAGGCAGCGTTCATGTGCTGTCTCTCAACATGTTGTAATCTCACACCCAGCACTTTCATTCGTTCCTTGGCCTGCCTTTTCAAATTCCCTTGATTTTGTAGGTGAATGCTTTACACTTGTCCCACTTTGAGGTTGCTTTGTTACCGCCTTGAAGACTGACCCTGTTACATGGATTATTGCAGAATCAGCCACATACCTTAGTGTGGCGCACTACTTTTTTCTTTTGCCTTTCCGCTTCATGCTCTGTGTCTGTATGTTGTTTCTTCCTCTTCTTTGTTTTTGGGCATACAACAGTTTCTTTGTGGTGTCTGCACCCAAAGGCTGCAATCTGGAGGGGAGTTATTTAGTTATTTATTTTTGAAGTTTCATACAGCATGAACTCGATCGAAAGAGTGCTTCACATGAGTACAACTTACATACAAGTTTAGCAGTTGAAAAATATACAGACTGGTGCATTTTAAACAGAATCCCCCCCCCCACAAATTCTGAACGCTGCTCTCCCGGCACAGCGTTAGAGCCAATACTACACCATTCACTGCACTCAGGAATCTTGCCCCATAATGCTTTGCAGGGCATTTCTTTTACAAAAATGTTTTGTCCATAACTCAGCCTGTGGTGGTCCTACGACAATGGGACCACCATCAAAAGGTTCAGCATGACTCGTTCTTTCTATTTAGGTCATATCTGGGTCCCTATGCTAGGTGGGGTGGGAGGGCAAAATAGTAACCTCTCCCACCATTCAGTGTCTTTTTAAGTTCTCTCATGGCTGAAACTTTTGTTTTACAGCTGGGAGTAGTTGGTGTTTTTAAGGGCCTTGTTTGTAATATTATTCTAGTAGGTCTGCTAGCCCTGAAAACGTATAATGCACTACACTCTCTAGGGGCTAAATATATGGTTAAACTGCATTACCTTCTGCCATTCTGTTTTCATGTGGTTATGCTCTCTAGGGGCTGACTATATGGTTACATGACCATGTTTCTTACAAATGATATTTTTATTGTGGTGCCCTCAAGGGGCTGTTCTAAGCATTACAATCAAGATACTACAACATTCGCTGCACTCTGAAACTCGCCCCATAATGCTTTGTGGGAAATTCCTTTTCCAAAACATTTGTGTCCATAACTCACTGTGTGGTGGTCTTAAGACAAGGCAACCACCATCAAAACAATCAGTACAATGCGCTCTCTCTGTCTAGGCCATCTCTGGGTTCCCACACTAGGACCCCAAAATAATACTATAAATAAATATAATAAATAATGGGAATATTTTCATTTGTTGCTGCAACTAGATGAAGAACATAAATGGAAGTTTTTTAGTTACTGGAATTATGTGTCAGAGAGGACCAAATTATGCAGCAGGGTGACCAATTTATGTAGCAAGAAAAGTCCTGTTATGCATTTACAGTACCAGTAGCTCTAAGTTGAAAGAAAGAAAAACATTTTATTAGTTAATAAAAACCATAAAAACGCATCTAAAAGATACAGTTACAAATATCCATTAACCTAAAATATATGCAAACAATAAAATATGAACAGGAAACTAAAGATAAAATGAGACCCTCATAATTGAGGCAAAGGAAACCGAAATGCAATTCAGGAACTTAAAAATCTATTGTTTTAATAAAGCAGGCAAAATAATAAAAAATCATCACTATAAGGACACATAAAGCCTCTGCATCTTTTCTTTTTTTTTGGGGGGGGGGGGTTGGGGGGGGGCAATGCAGCCTGTTATCTAAAGGATGCATTTGAGGTTTACAAAACCCCTACATGACCAGTGACTAATGACTGTGGGATGAATTCTGATGTTTATAAGACTGGACAATTATCTTCTTTGCCTAAGGGGTGCTAGATGAACTTGCTGGGGGCACCATGGCAGTTAAAAATTTCAGGAACTGAATTAATCTAGTGTTTAACTTTTTATTACTTGGGTCAAGAGCTGTTATGACAGCCGCCCTACAGGACCGAACTCCTAGGGTGTTAAATTCTTTTCTCAATAGTTCCCTTCTCTGGCGTCCCAAAGCTGGGCAAATGCAGACCACATGGTTTTAGGGTCTCCCTACTCTGATGACATAGTCCACAAACCTGTGATTGCCATCCTGCCTCTTTTCCATTTTGGGAGGAAATCCAGAGTTGGTAGATCTCCCAACCTCATCCGTAAGGGGTTTGCTTAGTTTTTCGTGCTAATGTAGCGGATACGATACAGGGTTCCTTATCCCGCGCATATGGATTTAGGGCTAACCATCTATGAGATCGATTCGATAGAGCCTCCATATCTTCTAACCGGCTTAAGATCTTAGCTGATTGGTTTTCTGAACTCTGGTGCCGATAATAAGCTGCCCCACATACCTCTAACTCAAGCAAATGCAAGACCTATTGCATTGCAAATGCTTGTTATAAGCTGGTGTCAGTTTTTTTTGTCTAATGTGACTTTCTTATTTTGTTGTTTAGTGCTTTCAACTGCTTTACACTTGTTCCTTTGTTTAAGCCTTGATGCTCAAAGCCACAGTTGCCCCGGGTTGAGCTAAAGTTTTTGCAAATGAGTCTGACTGGCCCCAAGACCGTTTTTGTTTTTGTGAGTGTATTACATGGTAAGGTCATACAGCCATACCACACAATATACCCAAATCTTTATAGAATGGAAAAGACACATACTAGCAGGACACTTGCCAATGGTCAACAAAGACTTTGCAGAACTCCTAAGCATTGAGAATCAATACATTGTGAGTGGAAAAAAAAGACACAGGTTTTGCCCAAGTATTTTCCTAAGTGGGGCACAACAAACAGAGTTGTTTTCCAAACATGCAAAAAAAATGTAAAACGTCCCAACACTCCACCTTGGTTAGCCATATCTTCAGTTTCTCTGGAATGCACTGTGGATAAATTGGTCTGGAGCATTTGCTTTCTTCTCTCATCATAGCATATAGAGTGCATAAAGTGCAAAAGGCAGTCAGCAAGATGAACACGTTCCTTAACTTCAGTAACACCCTTCCTGGTGGCAACTCTAGCTAAGCACAGATTTCCTTTTGAATATTCCCCAGTTACCAGACTGGACCTGGAAAACTTCACAGCAGTGAATCTCTAATTTGGGACCTTTTTGGATGTTAGAGGCCATTCCACTGAATGGGGAGGAGGGAAGGCTGTGAAGAAAGAATCTGTGGTTGGATAGGGTATCCACCAGAATGAGTGTTAGAAACGGTAAGTAACATTCTTCTAAGGATTACTTCTAACCTCAGATTCTTCATTGTACTGATGCCCACATTCCAGCTTGGCATATGTCAAGAACAGGTACTCCCTGTGCCATTGCTGTTAAAGCTGCCTTGGCTCAGGTGGAATGAGCCATCCTGCCCTCTGGAGTTTGCTTCTTGACATACAGTTCCAGTGTAGTGCCCTCTTGTGCCAGCTGGTGTATGGGATACAGAGGGTGTACGAGACCAGACTAAGAAGCCTCAGAGCCATCCTCACTGAGACTCAGGACTGACCCCACAAATATTGTGATCATGCCCTGAATATCCCAAATTGCTGAAGTGGGGGAAGGCTTTGAAAGCCACTGTTTCCAGTACCGACCCAATGAATGTGATCTTCTGTGAGGGGGTCAGGTGTGAATTTGACTCATTGATGGAAAACCCCAATGATGTCAAGAGGCTAGCTACTGTGTGGAGACGGTCAATGAATTACTGAGGAAAGCTCAGCTGCGGCAGTCAGTCTTTGAGATATGGACGTAAATATACTTCTGACCTTTGAAGAAGCAGGCCAAGGTAAGGCTATAAGGGGCCACAGCTAACTGAAACTGTTCTTTGCCCACCATGGACTGCAGGCCATGCCTGTATTGCTGCCTGGAGGTGTATGAAATTATGTGTCCTGCCAGTTCAAAGGCACAATCCAGTTTTGTGGATCCAAAACAGAGTGAATCTGAGTCAGTGTCGGAGTGAATCTGAGTAAATGTCAGCTTTTCCTTAAAAAGGCATTTAGCGTGCTATGGCTTAGAAAGCACCTAGCTCCCCCCATCATTTTTTGGGATGAGGAAACAGTGAGAATAACATCCCTCACCTTTCTTAAAGCCTGATACCTGCTCAATGATAGCTTTGGAGAGTAAACATAAGTGCCTCCTGCATTAGAATTTGCATGTGTTCTTCCCCGGGCCATCGATTTGTGTTGGGGGTAAATGGTGTGGGGTGAAAATAAAGAGTAGAGCATAGCTATCTATCTAGAAGACTGATTTGTCTGATGTAATAGCTCTCTAGCAAACCCGTGTACTAACCTCCGAGTGTACACAACTGGTAGGGCTATTGTGTCACTGGTGTTAATAGACCTAACGATTGTGTGGTGGCTGCTTTAAAGCTAAGTCAGCTTTTTGCCCAAAATGTCTGGCCCTATCAAAGGGCATGACTATTAAGGATGCCTGTATATTGCCCAAAATCCAGGATACTTTATCCATGTGCTGCATCTCAAGGCCATGCTTGTATCAACAACCTGTCAATGCAATCTGTACTACCCAGGCCTGCACAAGTCACAAACTTTGCTGCATTCTGTCTGTCATGTATTGCTTGTACCAAACAGGCTGTGAGATTCGGAGGGGAGAGCTAGCAAGGTCTTGCTTGCCATGCTCCTGAAGGCATGTCATGTATCTATCCAGCTAGCACACCACGTGTTTAAGGACCTCAAGGCAAACTCACAGATGAAAGGTTTTCTTGCCAAATGCATCAATCCGTTTGTGTTCCCTTCCAGAGGATTGGTCAGAAAAGAGCTAGTGTTAACATTACTAATGGAAGTTTGCACAATGAGACTCTGAGATGTAGAGTGTTTAGTTTTAAAAAGTTTGGATCACCAGGCTTAGGACTATGCTACCGGGCTACTGGTCTGTTACTGGTGGACAAGTACAGAGTTCTGACCATGTAGTCATTAAGGTGTTGGTAGGAGCTTCATTAAATGGCAACAGTGGCTCAGAGGAAGTAGGCTTTGTTGAAGAACCTTTGCAAGCATTTTGTTTCTGTGGAAAGCAACTGAAATTGTACTACCTCTGCTGCCCTCCTGACCACCTGTGTGAACTAAGCACTTTCCTCTATTGGTGGTCAATGTGGTGAGCCAAGCTGTTTCAGGGGATGTGTCCAACCCATGGCATTTTGTAGATTTCGGTCTAATGCATCATCTGTCTTAACGAGGTGGGTGTAGACCATCTCCCTAATATTAATCATCATTATCCTAAGGGACCCTTCCCCAATCCTACACAGGGTTAGAGTGAGAGCCAAAAGCCAAAAAAAGCCTCTATTGCTAGTTGTGTTGTGGTAGAGGCATCAGGTTAAAATCAGGTTCAATGTCAACTGGTTGCACTTTTGTGATCTAGTAGCATGACATTGGTTGGCTTCGGGTGGAAAACTGGCACCTTGTTGCAGTACCCCCACTATTTTTGCCTGGTTTCTGAATGCAACTTGGACTGGAGTGCACTGGGATCCCGCTAACCAGGTTCCCAGTGCCAGTGTTCTTTCCCTAAAATTGCAAAGGTAATTGGAAACACCTTTAGTTGCCACTATAAGTCTCCAGTAAATGGTACTTAAGTACCCAGGGCATGGGTAGGCCCCTGAGGGCAGCAGCACTGATTGTGCCACCCTCTAAGGCCATGCATCCAGATACATCCAGCACTGCCATGGCAGGCTAAGTGTCCTGGTGTAAACCTAAATCACAAACTGGACATGGCACACTACCTGTGTGCCCTGTCCACTATACACTGCATTTACTATGGGTAAGACACTCCTCTCCTCTGGCAGGCCTTACAGCCCTGAGGTAGGGTGTGCCATATTATATGTGAGGGCATAACTGCAACAGCAATATGCCCCCACTGTGTCCTTGCCAAACCTGGGACATAGTGAGTCAACAGAGCAGCCATTGTAATACATGTGCTGGGCAATGGTCAACTCGAGTTTCCCAGCTACATGATGGCCAATCTGAACCCTGGGTTGTTTGGTATCAAACAACTCAGAATTATAAATCCAAACTGGTACCAGTACTGGATTTATTATAAAATATACCCAGGGGTCCACCTTGCAGGTGCCCCCTACAAAAGCTAACTAACCTGGCATGGTTGCTTACTGATTCCAGCCAGCCTGCCACCTCCAGACAGCCAATATACAAATCTTGGGGGAGAGCCCTGTCTCTCTGGTTTGTAAAACAATGCCCATCCTAGGTGGAGGAGCCGACACCCTCTCCCTCAGGAATGTGAACTGCCCTGGCAGTGAGATTCAAAGGGCTACCAACCTTGAAACTCAGCTAGCAGCAGATGCCCCCTCCCTTTGCAAGCCTACATTTTTGGCATGAGCAAAGGTGGGAAACCACAAAGGGTAGGGTGAGTGGCCTCACCTGGCATGTACCATCCCTAAGGTGTTGCCTGCGAGGTTGAGCCTCTATTTTATTTTCCTCCATCTTAAATGGAAGGAAACTAGCCAGTTAGGTTTAGGTCAGTGACCTTTCCCACAGGAAGTGGTCACTAAAGTGGGTGGAGCCACCCAAAGGAAAGTCTCCCATTGGACACTACCAGGTTTCCCCTAAAATGCCCACTAAATTCAGTATTTAGTGGGAATCCCTAGACCAAGTAATCAGAATGGAAATTGTGGCACTGCACCCTTCAGTAGCCGAGTCGTGCCAATACCCCTGGTGCTGGTCAGTGGACGTCAGAAACCAAGTAAAACAGCTCCCCCTGAACTGCAACTGGACCAGAAGGAAACCCTAAACAAAGGACTTCAGGAACACCCTGGACCTCCCGCCAGAGTGCCCCTGTTGTCCTGCAGGCGACCCTGACCGCGACCTGCATCTGGACCAGAGAGGCATATTTGCGCACAGCCCCTGGATCAACAACTCTCCCTGCAACACGCTGTGCCCCAAGGGTCCCTCTCCCCTTGCGACCTCAACACCACAAGGGGACCCCAAGGCATCACCTTTAAACCTGCCCCTGCAAACCTTTTCCAAGTGGTCTCTCGCAGTGGCCCTGCACCAGCTCCAAGAGTCTTTCTACCGCTGCTCCCGCCGGAACCAGGAGCCACCCGAACTTCTCCTGCTGGCACAGCATGCCTACCGGCGACTGCGACCAACCTGCCAAAGCTGAACTTGGTAAAGCAACTGTACGATTGTATTTGCATTTTTAAAAGTGACTGTCTATTGATTCCTATAGTGCGTAATTATGCACAGAAAAACTGCATTTATTAAAACTCAAAAAATTCATAACTTAAAAAGTACTTAACCACATTTGATAATCTTGGTCTTAAAAATGATATAAAAATCTGAAGTATTTTTATGAATTGGTCTTGAGTTATTGCACTTCTCCAAGATTAGCCTAACTGCTCGACCAAGCTACCTCAAAACTTAGAGCATGAGGTGATCTAGTTTTTGCCTCTGGAAACCAATGTGTGGTTGCCTAAACCCCCTACACAGTGTACCTAGTTTTGTGCACTACATAGAGGGCCAGCCTCCTACACTGGGGCTGAAGTCAGTTCAGGATCTGACATGGGTGTTGGCACCGGGTCATCCATCAGTTGCACTAGTGCAGCAGGGACCAGCGTGAAAGATTGTATCAGAACCTATATAGGCCTGGGTCCATATCCCAAGGGGAAGACTGCAGCAAGGGAGGATCCACTGGAGGTAATCCGATTGAAGGCCTCCATGGCCCTTTGGAGCCCAAAGAGCTCAAGATAGAAGCGATAACACTGGAAATTTGCAACATGGCCTCCCTGAAGGCCACAATTTGTTTGAGCTTTAAGGACAGCCTGGGAAATTTGGAGTACACCTGGATCAACTAAGGAATAGATTCCAAAGCCAGGAATGTTCATCTCAATACCCTAGCATCTTCTCTTTAGAACTAGATGGCAGGATGGGTTAAATCTTGCTTCTTGATTTTATGTTTGGATTTGGATTTAGACGTTGACTTATCCAAACACTTTGAGTAGGAAGAGGGAGCGACTTGGTGACCAGGACTGAGACTAGGTCTGAGATCCTGGGTCTGGGATGTAGAGCTTTACCTCCTGCTCCTGGATCACCTTTAGGGGTGCACTTGTTGCATGACTTAGAGTTGTGGTGGGAATCCATTCATCACAGACACACGTCATGCAGGTCTGTGCCACTAATCTTCTTCCTGCACTCATGGCACAGTTTGAAGCTTATAGATTTCAGAATATATATAATTCCCTGGCACACTGTAAAAATGTTCATGGGTCATTAGAAGACCAATCAAAATTGAGAGCAGAGCTCCGGATCTCCATAGAAAGAAAGTAATTGATGAGAGTGCGGAGCACCTATGTGCAGGGGTGTTGGTCTGTGGAGCCAATGTGGACCTGACGGCATACAGGTGCACTGCTGCAAAGTTTTTCAAATCCAGTTTGGTGCCTGGGGCATATTCAAAAGAGGAGGAACCTGCAATAGTATCATACAAAAGTCTCTGTACAGACAACTGTTGGAAATGTCCATTCAACCACAGTACAACGTTTGAAATCAAACAAATGTATTGATCCAGCACAAGGCCTAGTTTGTCATATTATACCACACTTTGTCAATCTACTCCTGAAGTCTTCAAGTTTGGTTATTTGCTGTTACCACAAGAATATATGAATGTACCCAAGGAGGCGAGGCATAGAACAACATGCACTTGTTTTGCTGCAACAGGAAACGTTTTGCAGTCATTGCTCTAGACCACGGCCCAGATTCTCAAAGTTTTAGCATTAAAAAATAATGCTAAACTGACGCTAAACTTTTTTTGAGATTCACAAACCAACGCAGATTGGTATTTGCATTGGTTTGTGTGGCGAAACACTGCATTGCATTACTTTGCAAGAAGGGGGCGTTACATGTGTGTACATGGTCATACACGTGGTACTGCCCATGCTTTATGACGCTAATCCCATTCTCAGATGTCAGTAGGAAGGGTTTAGCGCCAACAATTAATGCTGCTGAAAAGCAAGCGTTAAACAGAGAAATGTTTTCATTTCTCCATGCTTTTCCGAATTTGCATGTGTGATGCACTGTACAGCACACATACAAATTGGGATAATCATTTCCACTTATCTAGGCATAGTATTTTGCACAGGAAGGATACCCGTCCTGTACAAACCTATGCTAGACTCACGCACACACCCTACCACTATGGCACTAAGGTGTGTGCGAGGCGCATGGCAGCTGAAATCCGCATCAGCGCTAGGGAGAGGGGAAGAGAGTGCCATTTCTATGCAAATATGGTGCTCTCCTGCTCTCTGCCTGTCACCCAACGCAGCGCAGCAACTTTGGGATGCTGCGGTGTGTTGCCTGTCACCTACTAGAATCTGGGCCCATGTGGTCCAGAAGTACGATTAACTGGTCGCAATTTGGCACCACCATTTTTGTGACCAGTAAATGTTTTTATGAACAGGCCTGTGTACCATTATGTTGGTTCATTAAAAACTGAATCAGATTGAGGGGGTCATTCCGACCCCGGCAGGCGGCGGAAGCCGCCCACCTGGCGGGAACCGCCAAAAGACCGTACCGCGGTCAAATGACCGTGGCGGTCATTCTGACTTTCCCGCTGGGCCGGCGGGCGACCGCCAGAAGGCCGCCCGCCGGCCCAGCGGGAAAGCCCCTTCAACAATGAAGCCGGCTCCGAATGGAGCCGGCGGAGTTGAAGGGGTGCGACGGGTGCAGTGGCACCCGTCGCGATTTTCAGTGTCTGCACAGCAGACACTGAAAATCTTTATGGGGCCCTGTTAGGGGGCCCCTGCACTGCCCATGCCTGCGGCATGGGCAGTGCAGGGGCCCCCAGTGGCCCCACTACGACACCCGTTCCCGCCATCCTGTTCCTGGCGGTATTTACCGCCAGGACCAGGATGGCGGGAAGGGGGTCGGAATCCCCATGGCGGTGCTGCAAGCAGCGCCGCCATGGCGGATTCCTTGGGCCAGGGGTAAACTGGCGGGAAACCGCTGGTTGCCCTTTTCTGACCGCGGCTTTACCGCCGCGGTCAGAATGGCCCTGGAAGCACCGCCAGCCTGTTGGCGGTGCTTCCGCGGTCCCCGGCCCTGGCGGTCATGCACCGCCAGGGTCGGAATGACCCCCTGAGTCTCAATTCAGCCTATCGCATTATTATTCATAAGGTAAGTCACAAAATGCGTCTCAATCCAATTGGGTTGGCAGCCTGCAAGGATCAGCAGTCCACCATAACTGTGATTGATTTTCAATAAAACAGACTTTTTTAAATGCAGCCAATTCTCCTTAAAAAAACGGGACTGCATTTGAAAACAAAATGTAACTTTTTTTTATAAAGTTTTTTTTTTTTAAGTTGGCAGTGCTCCCATTGATCACTGCTTACTCCCTAACCAAACTTTCTTTTTAACATTCACAAAAGAGAAGATGTTTCAAGGGGACCCCTTCCATTTTGTGAATGGGTTACCAGCCCAATAAGGGGTGCGGTAACATTTCAGTGTATTCATGACCAATATTTTGATCTAATCCATTTTTAAAACCATTTTACTAATCAGAAAAACGTTACAGTCTACTAAAATGGGTTGCTGTCACAAGTAATTGATGTAGCTCTTGGTGAATCGCAGTTTGGAGGTATTGCCCCTTTCATGCCTTCCTGCTATCAGAATGAGCCTCAAAATCAGGGCCAAATTGGGAACCCAAAGGAGTGCTGGTAGGTTTTGTCAATCCTGCCCCCATTGGGGACATAGCGAGTTAGCCTGACCACTGCAATGGGGCTTGCAGGGGTTCTGCCCCCTCCACCAAGAAAATTTGGGGAATAATGGCAGAAACTGTGCATTCTAAAACACTGTTTCCCCTATATATTCAATTGTATTTGTTTATAAAGCATAGTAAATGATGACCTTACAGTCCACCGGGATACTGTAATCTTTATTGGGGTTCTTCATTGATTCCCTCACCATCACCCCATAACAGTGCCTCTCATCTCTCCACAGCCCCCTTCTCACATGTATTTTGTTTGTTTTATAGCTCCTCTCTTATCAGTGTAGGGTGTTGGAGCACTTTGTCACTCACACACATACAGAGACACTGACTCATGTGCAAATCAGTGTATAGAAAACGTTACATAAGACAAAGGGGACTGCAAGGTGTAGGATTCATGTCATCCATACTAGTAGGCATTTTTAAGAATTGTTGGTCTGGAGAAGCATGAACTCAGGATTCAGAACGGAGCACAGTGGTTAGGGCTGACTTCACCAATAATTTAGTTTTACCCAAATAAATCTTTTTTTAGCAAAGTAAGGATAAGGAAAGATTGAGAAAACATTACTTTCTAACCTGTACCATGCAGTTTCCATGCAGCTCTTTGATGGCAGTTCATAGCTCACTGCGCTAGATTATGGCTGTAAATTATGAACTGCACAGAAAGAAAAGGAGCTCTGTGGCAAAGCAGTATCCCACTGAGCTGTGCACATAAAATACTGTTCTGTGATCTGCATAGTACACGTTCTTTGCAGGAAGCATATTAACCCTCTTAGATTAGTCGAATCTGCCACTAGACAAAACTTCAACTCTCTCCCAGAGGTACATTAATCACCAGAGTTATATTGGCACTTTTATTGTTCCCTGAAAACTGTTGGATACACAAGGAACTCTTCAGTGTGTATAAAACTGCGGCCCTGCTACAAAACCTGCTCACCAGGTTGATACAGCCCCAGGCTCCCAGGGAAACGCCCGATGCCCGGCACAGCCAGTCCAGCCCTGACATCTAGCCCCATAACACCTTCTTTCAAATCACAGATTCCTCAAATGATGTGATGTGGTGAAATCATGTGATGTGGTGAAATTACAGTATATTTCTGTGTTTCATTTCCTTGCTCTGCAGAATCTTGGCAGCGCCTAAAGGCAATTCATTTTGTGGTACGTGCAGCGCAAGAAAGTTAATTCGTTCTCGCTCTCTGCTCCGTTGAGGACCGAACAATTTTCATGACGCCATTTGAATCTAGCTATTGCTATGTTTACGTCTTTTTGCGGCATTACTGCTATGTTTCTAATTACTGTATTAGAGCGTAAAGGGCGTTTTTCGTGACAGAACACTCTGCAGGGAGGGACTGGGACTAACATAACATAATCTGTGTGAAGAATTTCATTGCACAAATCTCAGATACAAATTTGGCTGTGGTCTTTACCAGTGCTTAATTTGTAAATAAAAACGTGCCGGTCCTTAAAGCCCTCCTCTTAAACACGCGGCTGCTGCAATTAAATGTGGGAACAGGGAATACTGAGGCGGCGTAATCCTGAAGCCATCTCAGGCCTCCTCAATCCATTTAAAGCCACTCCCTGCCCCTTCAGCTCACGCTTGCAGCTTTCTGCTTTCTATCTTTATGATGCTTTTTCGTTTTTCTCTTCCTCCGTCTTTCCCATATGTGTCTTTTGCTCGCAGCAAATGCTTGAGGCAGAAAAATAAGCGCCGGCCCTCAAAAATAAGTGCCGGTGCTAAGCGCCGGAAACAACAAGCACAAATTAAGCACTGGTCTTTACAAACCTCTAGACAAAAGATGAGAGCACAAACCTTTGTAAAAGAATCGAGCAGGGCTGATTTAGTGAGGTTTTTGTAGTTTATTACAAGACTGTATCGAGCTGTCTCTTCGCAGCAGGCCGGACTGTGACCACAGGAGGCTGACCTCACTTTCTAACCCGTGACAGGACTCCCACAAGCCCCAAAAATCAAACTGTTCTACTACTAATAAAACTAACATAACTAGAAAACCCATCAATGAAATGGAAGAGCAAGGGGTATAATAAAGGAAATCGTACATTCTGGCCTGATTTTGAGTTCGGTGTTAAAATAAAATATTTGCATTGCTGGAGAAAATGGTAGAAATGCTGGGGAGGGCCCCCCAATTAATATTCGTTCACCTTAAGACAAAATGATGGAGGAAATTCCGACCATGGATTCTCCGCCAGTCTTAGCAGTTGGTGCAAAACTGTAGGATTTTCCATTATCTCCCGGTGCAAAATACAAAAGGTCTCTAGGCAGGGGCCGTCAAATCCTTTTCCCTATGGTGAAGCGCGAGGTATACGCTCTGGATGGGTTTCAAACTTTGCATAGAATTCCTCCACACAGAAGGAACGTTCGCATGAAAGGGTCATGACTAAACACTAATAAGGTTCATACAAGGTCCACAAAGTCATCATTGTGAAAAGGGTCTGCCCGGGGGCTTAAAACACGGGAGGAACTGCGTGCACGTGCGTAACTTCCACGAGGAGAACCCAAGCCCATCGCCATTAGAAGACATTTCACCTCCAGCCCTTTCAAAGGTAACAGGTGAAATGACGTGAAGGTGGAGTAAAAATGGAGCGAATAATTGAGGAACTTATTTCCGCTCTAGGCCCCATTGCTATAAAATAATTAGATTCGAATCCATTTTTCAGGAAAGGCCAATTGCAGGGTAGGAAACATGAGAGTGTTGGTTGCGCCAAAGGGGTGTTTGACTGTTGGAAATCAGGACTGGAATTTTCCTGCTCCCTCTTCAAAGACTTGGAAATTTGTGAGATGGGAAATCCATCTGGTCCCCTCAGGGCTCTATCACTTGATCCAGATGTTAAGTGGGCACGTGACTGTGCCAGTGAAGGAGTGGCGTGGATGGCTGGCACAGAAACATGGCGGGACACAGGGAGGTTTTTCCAGTGCCCGATCCATGAGTGACATTGAGGCTTGATCCCCGTCCACAGGTCCATGGGCTGCATATCCCAGGAGTCAGGTTCTTGCTGTATTCTGCTCTCCTCTTTCCTCTGGTGCATGCTGATATCTGTTGGACGTGGTGTCCTAGTTTTAGGGGTAAGGTTGTGTGGATACCCAGGAGAATCTGTTGGGCGTCTCCTCAGGGATTTGGGCAAACTTCTGGCTCTTCGGTTTTGGAACCAAACCTTGAGGGAAAAGAAGCGAGGGTGAGACTTGTATAGCGTCTTCCAGGAACTCAGCACTTTCGAGGCACTGGGTGGTTCACAGTTACTTAACTTTTAACAGAATAAAAAGAAGAACATCGTCGTTTACATCCAGCTGGGAAAAATCATCCTTCTCCAGTGGCTACTACACCACCAACTTTTTCAAACAAGACTCTGACATTCATCACAAGAGCAAATTATTCAAACACCACTTAACGTTGTGTACATGTGAAATAGTAAAGTGTTGTATGTTTGTGTATCCTTTAGTGGGGGACTTGGTTACATGAAGAACCAGGGAGAGTGGGCAGAGTAAGGCAGGTGGTGATATAACCCAACTGGCTAGTACTGGGCGGAATTTCAGTTGCACCAGAGTAATCGGGCTAATTTTGGTAATTCCGTGTTACTCTTTGATGTGGAATTACAGATACTAATATGATTACGCCCGCTTGCATGATTAAGAGTAATTTTTTGGGGGAAAATCCTACCGCACATTTAGTGCGCGCAAGTGCCTTTTTGCACTGCTGTGTATGTTCTGTTGCAATTAGCGCTATTCGCTTAGTGCAAAATGCAGGTTTGCATCCATTTTGGATGCAAGGGTGTTATTTGTGCTAAGAAACTAGCGCTAAGTCTTGGGAGTAAAATGGGGTAAAATCCTGCCACAAGTGCACAGTCATATTGTGTTGCTTTTAGCGCTATTTTTAGGGAATTTTTGTGCTAAGAAAATAGTGCTAAATGAAGAATTTCTCTTCTCACCTAGTTCTGCATACTCTCGTCGAGTTTTTGGGTGCTGCCACGTGATTCCACTACACAGCATTACTTCCACCTCTACAACTGGCCTCTAGGAGGCATTGCACTGTTGTGATATCTTTCAGATGTCTCACATGCCAGAGGCTTCTTGTGTTCTGGAAGCAGTGTATTCTTCAAAGTGTGTTTTGAGTGAGGTCAGAGGTCAGCGTGTACTCTAGAACAGAAGGCTCCGGGTATGTTTGTGATGTCGGCCAGCTCGCTCCTGTTCTGGAACTCTGGGTAGGGGTCCAAAAGGAACATGGCCTTGAGGGAGTCGGTCTGCCCCTTGCTGAAGGCAGTCCTCTCCCTGCGAGTACCCTTGCTTGTCTGAACTCTCGTAAAGTAGTGATGGGGTCTGGCCCTCCAAGTAAGCATTTGGTAAACGTGCCACGGACGCCTCACCTGTGGAAGAATAGGCCACAAAATCACTTGCAGAAATATGGGTGGTAACTGCATGTTCGATGGCATGTGTAGCTGCAGATACACATGCTGTGCACATCCCGCCATCTGGTGTTGGGCTCGGAGTGTTACAAGTTGTTTTTCTTCGAAGAAGTCTTTTCGAGTCACGAGACCGAGGGACTGCTCCCATTTCGGCTCCATTGCGCATGGGCGTCGAATCCATCTTAGATTGTTTTTTTTCCGCCATCGGGTTCGGACGTGTTCCTTTTCGCTCCGTGTTTCGGGTCGGAAAGTACCTCCTCGCGGCCCATCTGGACACGCAGTGCTAACTAGAGACAAGTGTCAACATCCATGTGTGATCCTCTACACAAAACTATCCCGCTGGCTGCAGTGGGGCTTTAGCAGAAGGTAAGTATTCAATGATTAACACGTAAACCCAACATAGATCACCAAACGCAGCACTATTCTATAGTATAATAAAGACCTACATTGTCCTGGAGGGTATATAGCAGTATAAAATATACATCATATACTTTTTGAATACAAGACAACACACCACAAATGCACACAAGGCCATGATGCAGTAACGTAGAAATATACGTCACACCATAACACCTTAAAAAAATACTAATAGAAACAGCATAACAAAGCATTGACACAATACTGTAGTAACATACCTGAACACAGTAGCATAACGTAATACAAACTCATACCAAACTATATAACAATTCAACACCATACAAACACAGTATCATAACACAACACTATAAAACAGCACTGTATCCTAACATAGTACTGTAACACAACACCCTAAAAAAGTACTATAACCGACAACGCAACAATACCCGAGAGGCCACTAATAACCACCATGGGGTAACCCCGTGCGCGTCTGCACCTGCTCAGCCACAGAGGTCTTGAAGGACTTTCCACCAGGCAACGATGCTGGGCCTGAGAGTATCTAAATACAGGGGGACTGTATGAATACAGGCCGGAGGCGCCTACGTGCGCATCAATCTGTAACACGCATACATTAGCGCCCACAACAAACAAAACGAAATGCAACCCATCTGTGTATCTCATCCACAAAACACTGTCCAAGAAAACACCATGCCAGCCATAGCAGAACATCAAATGACACCACCTTTGTGTACTATATTATCATATCACCCCACCAATGCACCCTATTGCACCACATTCCCTCGTGCTAAACTATACCAATAAACACCACTAACATTACACCCCACCAATACACCCTATTGCACCACATTACCTCGTCCTAAACTATACCAATAAACACCACTAACATTACACCCCACCAATGCACCCTATTGCACCACATTACCTCGTGCTAAACTATACCAATAAACACCACTAACATAACACCCCACCAATGCACCATATTGTACCACATTCCATCATGCTGAACTATACCAATAAACACCACTAACATAACACCCCACCAATACACCCTATTGCACGACATTACCTCTTCCTAAACTGTACCAATAAACACCACTAACATAACACCCCACGAATGCACCATATTGCACCACATTACCTCGTTCTAAACTATACCAATAAACACCACTAACATAACACTGCACCAATGCACCATATTGCACCACATTACCTCCATGCTAAACTATACCAATAAAAACCACTAACATAACACCCCACCAATACACCCTATTGTACCACATTACCTCGTCCTAAACTATACCAATAAACACCACTAACATAACACCCCACCAATGCACCATATTGCACCACATTACCTCGTGCTAAACTATACCAATAAACACCACTAACATAACACCCCACCAATATACCCTATTGCACCACATACCATCATGCAAAGCTATGCCAATAAACACCACTAACATAACACCCCACCAATGCACCCTATTGTACCACATTCCATCATGCTTCACTATACCAATAAACACCAGTAACATAACACCCCACCAGTGCACCCTATTGCACCACATTCTATCGTGCTAAACTATGCCAATAAACACCACTAACATAACACACACCAATACACCCTATTGCACCACATTCCATCGTGCTAAACTATACCAATAAACACCACTAACAAAACACCCCCCAATACACCCTATTGCGCCATATTCCATCATGCTAAACTATACCAATAAACACCACTAACACAACACCCCAATACACCCTGTTGCACCACATTCCATCATGCCTAACTACACCAATAAACACCACCACAAACGAAAACATAAACACCCCACCAATACACGTTATAGCACAACATTCCGTCATGCTAAAATATACCAATAAGCACCACTAACATAACACCCCCACCATTACACCCTATTGCACCACATTCCCTCGTGCTAAACTATACCAATAAACACCACTAACATAACACCCCACCAATGCACCCTATTGTACCACATTCCATCATGCTTCACTATACCAATAAACACCAGTAACATAACACCCCACCAGTGCACCCTATTGCACCACATTCCATCATTCTACACTATACCAATAAACACCACTAACATAACACCCCACCAATATACACTGTGTTGCACTGCATTCCATCATGCTAAACTACACCAATAAACACCACCACAAACGAAAACATAAACACCCTACCAATACACGCTATAGCTCAGCATTCCATCGTGCTAAACTACACCAAAAAACACCACTAACGTAACACCCCACCAATACACCCTGTTGCACAACATCCATCATGCTAAACTTCACCAATAAACACCAGCACAAACATTAACATAACACCCCACTGTAGGAGGCTGGCCTGGCTTATAGTGGGTACCTTGTGGTACTTACACCTTGTGCCAGGTCCAGTTATCCCTTATTAGTAGAATAGAGGTGTTTCTAGTAGCTTAGGTTGTTAGAGGTAGCTATGGCAAAGCAGCTTAGGCTGAACTAGGAGACATGCAAAGCTCTTACTATACCACTTATATCATGTAGCACAACATCATAGGAAAACACAATACTCAGAGTTACTAAAAATAAAGGTACTTTATGTTCGGTGGCATGTGTAGCTGCAGATACACATGTTGTGCATAGTCCGCCGTCTGGTGTTGGGTCGGAGTGTTACAAGTTGTTTTTGTTCGAAGAAGTCTTTTCGAGTCCCGAGACCGAGGGACTCCTCCTCCTTTGTTCCATTGCGCATGGGCGTCGACTCCATGTTAGATTGTTTTTTTTCTGCCATCGGGTTCGGACGTGTTCCTTTTCGCTCCGGGTTTCGGGACGGAAAGATAGTCTTAACTTCGGAAAACTACGTCGGTATTGTTTCGCTCGGTATCGGGTAAGAATAGAATCGACACCGAATCGTGAAGAGCTCCGGTAGCCCTTCGGGGTAATTTCGATCCCCCGTCGGGGCCTGGTCGGCCCGACCGCGTGTAACATCGACACTGATGGAACGGACCCCGTTCCGATTCTGTCCTAAATGCCACAATAAATATCCATATACAGACCAACATTTGGTCTGTAACTTGTGCCTGTCGCCCGAGCACAAGGAAGAAACGTGTGAGGCCTGTCGTGCGTTTCGGTCCCGAAAAACGCTCCGTGACCGGCGAGCCAGAAGATTGCAGATGGCGTCCACGCCGACAGGACACCGAGAGTTCGAGGGACAAGGAGAAGAAGAGGAAGCCTTCTCCATCCATGAATCGGACTCGGAGGAATTAGACGTCGAAGAAACCGTGAGTAAGACGTTGAAGCAAGCACCACACAAGAAAACAGACAAGGCCCAGGGGACGCCACTGCCAACAGGCCATGGCTCAACCCATAAAGTAGGTGACCGTCCATCGGCACCGAAAAAGGCCTAACTGGTGCCGAGATCGTCCGACTCGGGTCGAGACACAGGCACGCAGCAATCTCGGGACCAAGAAAGTGCTGCCGAAAAAGATCGACGCCGAGACAGCGGAACCGAAGCTGCTCGACGCAGAGACAGAGGCACCGAGGAAGATCGACGCAGAGAAAGCTCGACGCCGAAAAAGAAAGAATTCTCCTCGGAGCCGAAAACAAGCAGAGACACAGTTTCGGTGCCAAAACGACCAGCAACCGAACCAACTGCCAGCTCATATACAGAGGAACAATCACTGTCCTCTCAAATGCGCAAACACAGATTTGAAGAAGAGTTACAGACCACTGATGTAGACCACACACAAAAGCGGATCTTCATACAAAGTGGGACAGGGAAGATCAGCACTCTTCCCCCAATCAGGAGAAAAAGGAGACTCGAGTTCCAAACACAAGAACAAACACCACAAGAAATGGTGAAGAAGGTAACTCCGCCACCCTCTCCTCCACCTGTAACTCACACATCACCGGCACAGACTCCGTCACATTCACCGGCTCATACCACCATGAGCCAAGACGACCAGGACGCTTGGGACCTATACGACGCCCCAGTATCAGACAATAGTCCTGAGTCGTACCCTACCAAGCCCTCACCACCTGAGGACAGCACAGCGTATGCACAGGTGGTAGCTAGGGCAGCAGAATTCCATAACGTGTCGTTACACGCAGAACCTGTCGAGGATGACTTACTTTTCAACACCCTCTCCTCCACCCATAGCTCCTACCAAAGCCTACCTATGCTTCCAGGAATGCTAAGGCACGCAAAGCAGATCTTCAAAGAACCTGTCAAAAGTAGAGCGATTACTCCAAGGGTGGAGAAAAAATATAAAGCACCGCCCACGGACCCTGCTTTTATCACCTCACAACTGCCACCAGATTCAGTCGTGGTAGGGGCAGCTCGCAAGAGAGCCAACTCGCACACATCAGGCGATGCACCACCTCCAGATAAAGAGAGCCGCAAGTTCGACGCAGCTGGGAAAAGGGTCGCAGTACAAGCTGCAAACCAGTGGCGCATCGCGAACTCTCAGGCGCTCCTAGCGCGATATGATAGAGCCCATTGGGACGAGATGCAGCATCTCATCGAGCATCTACCCAAAGAATTTCAAAAACGGGCAAAACAAGTGGTTGAGGAGGGACAAAACATCTCCAATAACCAAATACGCTCCTCTATGGACGCAGCGGACACAGCGGCAAGAACAATAAATACCGCAGTAACCATAAGAAGGCACGCATGGTTGCGCACATCTGGCTTTAAACCGGAAATACAGCAAGTGGTGCTCAATATGCCGTTCAATAAACAACAATTGTTTGGACCCGAAGTGGACACGGCAATTGAGAAATTGAAAAAGGACACGGACACAGCCAAGGCCATGGGCGCACTCTATTCCCCGCAGGGCAGAGGCACTTTCGGCACCTTCTGCAAAACAACCTTCAGAGGGGGGTTTCGGGGTCAAGCCACACAAGCCAGCACCTCACAATCTACACCGTCTACCTACCAGGGACAGTACCAAAGGGGAGGCTTTCGGGGCCAGTATAGAGGAGGACAATTCCCTAGAAACCGGGGAAAATTTCAAAGTCCAAAAACCCCTCCAACCAAACAGTGACTCACAAGTCACTCAACCCCTTCACACAACACCAGTGGGGGGAAGACTAAGTCAGTTTTACAAATCTTGGGAGGAGATAACAACAGACACTTGGGTCTTAGCAATTATCCAACATGGTTATTGCATAGAATTTCTCCAACTCCCTCCAAATGTCCCACCAAAAACACAGAATATGTCAAAACAACATCTAGACCTTCTAGAACTAGAAGTTCAAGCATTACTGCAAAAGGACGCAATAGAATTGGTACCATGTACACAAAAAAACACGGGAGTTTACTCACTGTACTTTCTAATACCAAAAAAGGACAAAACACTGAGACCAATCCTAGATCTCAGAACACTAAACACCTACATCAAATCAGAACACTTTCACATGGTCACGCTACAAGACGTGTTACCACTGCTAAAGCAACAAGACTACATGACAACCTTAGATCTAAAGGACGCGTATTTCCACATACCGATACATCCCTCGCACAGGAAATACCTAAGGTTCGTATTCAAAGGAATACATTACCAATTCAAAGTGTTGCCGTTCGGTATAACAACCGCACCAAGAGTATTTAAAAAATGCCTGGCAGTAGTAGCTGCACACATCAGAAGGCAGAAAATACACGTATTCCCGTACCTAGACGATTGGCTAATCAAGACCAACTCCCTAACAAAGTGTTCACACCACACGGATTATGTCATACAAACCCTCTACAAACTCGGTTTCTCCATCAACTATACAAAATCTCACATTCTGCCGTGCAAAACACAGCAATACTTAGGAGCAACAATCAACACAACAAAGGGAATAGCCACTCCAAGTCCACAAAGGGTTCAAAATGTTCACAAGGTTATACAAGCCATGTATCCAACACAAAAAATACAGGCATAGATGGTATTAAAACTCCTAGGCATGATGTCCTCATGCATAGCCATTGTCCCAAACGCAAGACTGCACATGAAGCCCTTACAACAGTGCCTAGCATCACAATGGTCACATGCACAGGGTCACCTTCTAGATCTGGTGTTGATAGACCGCCAAACATATATCTCGCTTCTATGGTGGAACAGTATAAATTTAAACAAGGGGCGGCCTTTCCAAGACCCAGTGCCACAATACGTGATAACAACAGATGCTTCCATGACAGGGTGGGGAGCACACCTCAATCAACACAGCATCCAAGGACAATGGGACGTACATCAAACAAAGCTGCATATAAATCACCTCGAATTATTAGCAGTATTCCTAGCGTTGAAAGCATTTCAACCCATCATAACCCACAAATACATTCTTGTCAAAACAGACAACATGACAACAATGTATTATCTAAACAAACAGGGGGGAACACACTCGACACAGCTGTGCCTCCTGGCACAAAAGATATGGCAATGGGCAATTCACAACCACATTCGCCTAATAGCACAATTTATTCCAGGGATCCAAAATCAACTAGCAGACAATCTCTCTCGAGATCACCAACAGGTCCACGAATGGGAGATTCACCCCCAAATTCTAAACACTTACTTCAAGATTTGGGGGACACCTCAAATAGACCTATTTGCAACAAAGGAGAACGCAAAATGCCAAAACTTCGCATCCAGGTACCCACACAGGCAGTCTCAAGGCAATGCTCTATGGATGAACTGGTCAGGGATATTTGCGTACGCTTTTCCCCCTCTCCCTCTCCTTCCATATCTAGTAAACAAATTGAGTCAAAACAAACTCAAACTCATACTAATAGCACCAACATGGGCAAGACAACCTTGGTACACAACACTACTAGACCTGTCAGTAGTACCCCATGTCAGGTTGCCCAACAGACCAGATCTGTTAACACAACACAAACAACAGATCAGGCATCCAAACCCAGCATCGCTGAATCTAGCAATCTGGCTCCTGAGATCCTAGAATTCGGACATTTAAACCTCACCCAAGAATGTATGGAAGTCATAAAACAAGCTAGAAGACCATCCACTAGACACTGCTATGCAAGCAAATGGAAAAGATTTGTTTGCTACTGCCATAATAATCAAGTTAAACCATTACATGCATCTCCAAAGGATATAGTGGGATACTTGCTACATTTACAAAAATCACATCTAGCCTTCTCTTCCATAAAGATACACCTCGCAGCAATATCTGCATACCTGCAAATTACCCATTCAACTTCACTATTTAGGATACCTGTCATTAAAGCATTTATGGAAGGCCTGAAAAGAATTATACCACCAAGAACACCACCTGTTCCTTCATGGAACCTCAACATCGTCTTAACAAGACTCATGGGCCCACCTTTTGAACCCATGCACTCTTGCGAAATGCAATTCTTAACGTGGAAGGTTGCATTTCTCATTGCCATCACATCTCTAAGAAGAGTAAGTGAAATTCAGGCGTTTACTATACAAGAACCTTTTATTCAAATACACAAAAATAAGGTGGTCCTAAGAACCAATCCAAAATTTTTACCAAAAGTTATTTCACCGTTCCACTTAAATCAAACGGTAGAACTACCAGTGTTCTTCCCACAGCCAGACTCAGTAGCTGAAAGGGCACTACATACATTAGACATCAAAAGAGCACTAATGTACTACATTGACAGAACAAAAGAAATTAGGAAAACAAAACAACTGTTTATTGTAGGAGGCTGGACTGGCTTGTAGTGAGTACCAAGGGGTACTTGCACCTTGCACCAGGCCCAGTTATCCCTTATTAGTGTATAGGGTGTCTAGCAGTTTAGGCTGATAGATAATGGTAGCTTAGCAGAGCAGCTTAGGCTGAACTAGGAGACGTGTGAAGCTACTACAGTACCACTTAGTGTCATATGCACAATATCATAAGAAAACACAATACACAGTTATAGTAAAAATAAAGGTACTTTATTTTTATGACAATATGCCAAAGTATCTTAGAGTGTACCCTCAGTGAGAGGATAGGAAATATACACAAGATATATATACACAATAGCAAAAATATGCAGTATAGTCTTAGAAAACAGTGCAAACAATGTATAGTTACAATAGGATGCAATGGGGAAACATAGGGATAGGGGCAACACAAACCATATACTCCAAAAGTGGAATGCGAACCACGAATGGACCCCAAACCTATGTGACCTTGTAGAGGGTCGCTGGGACTATTAGAAAATAGTGAGAGTTAGAAAAATAACCCTCCCCAAGACCCTGAAAAGTGAGTGCAAAGTGCACTAAAGTTCCCCTAAGGACAAAGTAGTCGTGTTAGAGGAATAATGCAGGAAAGACACAAACCAGCAATGCAACAACTGTGGATTTCCAATCTAGGGTACCTGTGGAACAAGGGGACCAAGTCCAAAAGTCACAAGCAAGTCGGAGATGGGCAGATGCCCAGGAAATGCCAGCTGCGGGTGCAAAGAAGCTTCGACTGGACAGAAGAAGCTGAGGTTTCTGCAGGAACGAAAAGGGCTAGAGACTTCCCCTTTGGTGGACGGATCCCTCTCGCCTTGGAGAGTCGTGCAGAAGTGTTTTCCCGCTGAAAGGACGCCAACAAGCCTTGCTACACGCAAATCGTGCGTTTGGCGTTTTTGGACGCTGCTGGGGCCCAGGAGGGACCAGGAGGTCGCAAATTGGACCTGAAGAGAGAGGGGACGTCGAGCAAGACAAAGAGCCCTCACTGAAGCAGGTAGCACCCGGAGAAGTGCCAGAAACAGGCACTACGAGGATGCGTGAAACGGTGCTCGCCGAAGTTGCACAAAGGAGTCCCACGTCGCCGGAGACCAACTTAGAAAGTCGTGCAATGCAGGTTAGAGTGCCGTGGACCCAGGCTTGGCTGTGCACAAAGGATTTCCGCCGGAAGTGCACAGGGGCCGGAGTAGCTGCAAAGTCGCGGTTCCCAGCAATGCAGCACAGCGAGGTGAGGCAAGGACTTACCTCCACCAAACTTGGGCTGAAGAGTCACTGGACTGTGGGGGTCACTTGGACAGAGTCGCTGGATTCGAGGGACCTCGCTCGTCGTGCTGAGAGGAGACCCAAGGGACCGGTAATGCAGCTTTTTGGTGCCTGCGGTTGCAGGGGGGCGATTCCGTCGACCCACGGGAGATTTCTTCGGAGCTTCTGGTGCAGAGAGGAGGCAGGCTACCCCCACAGCATGCACAAGCAGGAAAACAGTCGAGAAGGCGGCAGGATCAGCGTTACAGAGTTGCAGTAGTCGTCTTTGCGACTATGTTGCAGGTTTGCAGGCTTCCAGCGCGGTCAGCAGTCGATTCCTTATCAGAAGGTGAAGAGAGAGATGCAGAGGAACTCGGCTGAGCTCATGCATTCGTTATCTGAAGTTTCCCCAGAGACAGAGACCCTAAATAGCCAGAAAAGAGGGTTTGGCTACCTAGGAGAGAGGATAGGCTACTAACACCTGAAGGAGCCTATCAGCAGGAGTCTCTGACGTCACCTGGTGGCACTGGCCACTCAGAGCAGTCCAGTGTGCCAGCAGCACCTCTGTTTCCAAGATGGCAGAGGTCTGGAGCACACTGGAGGAGCTCTGGACACCTCCCAGGGGAGGTGCAGGTCAGGGGAGTGGTCACTCCCCTTTCCTTTGTCCAGTTTCGCGCCAGAGCAGGGGCTAAGGGGTCCCTGAACCGGTGTAGACTGGCTTATGCAGAATTGGGCACCTCTGTGCCCAACAAAGCATTTCCAGAGGCTGGGGGAGGCTACTCCTCCCCTGCCTTCACACCATTTTCCAAAGGGAGAGGGTGTCACACCCTCTCTCAGAGGAAGTTCTTTGTTCTGCCATCCTGGGCCAGGCCTGGCTGGACCCCAGGAGGGCAGCTGCCTGTCTGAGGGGTTGGCAGCAGCAGCAGCTGCAGTGAAACCCCAGGAAGGGCAGTTTGGCAGTACCAGGGTCTGTGCTACAGACCACTGGGATCATGGGATTGTGCCAACTATGCCAGGATGGCATAGAGGGGGCAATTCCATGATCATAGACATGTTACATGGCCATATTCGGAGTTACCATTGTGAAGCTACATATAGGTAGTGACCTATATGTAGTGCACGCGTGTAATGGTGTCCCCGCACTCACAAAGTTCAGGGAATTGGCTCTGAACAATGTGGGGGCACCTTGGCTAGTGCCAGGGTGCCCTCACACTAAGTAACTTTGCACCTAACCTTTACCAGGTAAAGGTTAGACATATAGGTGACTTATAAGTTACTTAAGTGCAGTGTAAAATGGCTGTGAAATAACGTGGACGTTATTTCACTCAGGCTGCAGTGGCAGGCCTGTGTAAGAATTGTCAGAGCTCCCTATGGGTGGCAAAAGAATTGCTGCAGCCCATAGGGATCTCCTGGAACCCCAATACCCTGGGTACCTCAGTACCATATACTAGGGAATTATAAGGGTGTTCCAGTAAGCCAATGTAAATTGGTAAAAATGGTCACTAGCCTGTCAGTGACAATTTGGAAAGAAATGAGAGAGCATAACCACTGAGGTTCTGATTAGCAGAGCCTCAGGGAGACAGTTAGTCACTACACAGGTAACACATTCAGGCACACTTATGAGCACTGGGGCCCTGGGTTACCAGGGTCCCAGTGACACATAAAACTAAAACAACATATATACAGTGAAAAATGGGGGTAACATGCCAGGCAAGATGGTCCTTTCCTACACATGCATTTCAAAAACCTCATACAGGAAACCCAATATCAAAACAGGGTATAGCCAGATGGATAGTTAAGTGCATCCAAACCTGCTACCTTAAAGCAAAGAGAGAACTGCCCATTACACCAAGGGCACATTCAACCAGAAAGAAAGGCGCTACCATGGCCTTCCTAGGAAACATTCCAATGAACGAGATATTTAAGGCAGCCACATGGTCTACGCCTCACACATTTACTAAGCACTACTGTGTAGACGTGCTATCCGCACAACAAGCCACAGTAGGTCAAGCCGTACTAAGAACTTTATTTCAGACTACTTCCACTCCTACAGGCTGAACCACCGCTTTTGGGGAGATAACTGCTTACTAGTCTATGCACAACATGTGTATCTGCAGCTACACATGCCACCGAACGGAAAATGTCACTTACCCAGTGTACATCTGTTCGTGGCATTAGTCGCTGCAGATTCACATGTGCCCACCCGCCTCCCCGGGAGCCTGTAGCCGTTTGGAAGTTATCTTCAACATTTGTACATTTGTAAATATATTACTTAAACCTTAGTTGGTACATACTTATTCATTCCATTGCATGGGCACTATTACTAACATACACAACTCCTACCTCACCCTCTGCGGGGAAAACAATCTAACATGGAGTCGACGCCCATGCGCAATGGAACAAAGGAGGAGGAGTCCCTCGGTCTCGGGACTCGAAAAGACTTCTTCGAACAAAAACAACTTGTAACACTCCGACCCAACACCAGACGGCGGACTATGCACAACATGTGAATCTGCAGCGACTAATGCCACGAACAGATGTACACTGGGTAAGTGACATTTTCCTTTAGTGACCATATGCCAAAAGTATCTCAGAGGATACCCTCACTTAGGAGGTAAGTAATATACACACATTATATGTACACAAACCCAAAACAGGTAAGTAACAGTAAGAAAAGTAGTGCAAACAATGTAGAATCACAATAGGATGCAATAGGTAGACATAGGTCTAGGGGCAACACAAACCATATACTCCAAAAGTGGAATGAGAATCACGAATGGACCCAAGACCTATGGAAGGTTGTAGAGGGTCGCTGGGACTGTGAGAAAACAGTAAGGGTGTCCAAGATACCCCACCCCAAGACCCTGAAAAATAGGGGTAAAGTTACCCTATTACCCCAGAAGGACAGAATAGTCGTGATAGGGGATTCTGCAAGAACCACAAGCACCAGCAAAACACTGAAGACGGATTCCTGGACCTGAGGACCTGTAAAGGAAGGGGACCAAGTCCAAGAGTCACGCAAGTGTCCAGGTGGGGCAGGAGCCCACAAAATCCTGGATGAAGGTGCAAAAGGGCTGCCTCCGGGTGGAAGAAGCCGAAGATTCTGCAACAACGGAAGGTGCCAGGAACTTCCCCTTTGGTGAGAAGATGTCCCACGGTGTGCTGGACGTTGCAGAAGTGTTTCCACGCTGAAATACCGCAAACAAGCCTTGCTAGCTGCAAGAGTCGCGGTTGAGGATTTTGGGTGCTGCTGGGGACCAAGAAGGACCAGGATGTCTCAGCAACTCAGAGAGCCCCCGCAGAAGCAGGCAGCACCCACAGAAGTACCAGAACAGGCACTTAGAAGATCTGAGGACATCGGTCGACTCAGAGTCACAAAGGAGGGTCCCACGAGGTCAAAGTCCAACTCAGCGAGTTGGGCAATGCAGGATGGAGTGCTGGAGACCCAGGCTAGGCTGTGCACAAAGGAATCCTTGGAAAAGTGCACAGAAGCCGGAGCAGCTGCAGATCACGCAGTACACAGGATTACTGTCTGGTGTGGGGAGGCAAGGACTTACCTCCACCAAATTTGGACAGAAGGGCCACTGGACTGTGGGAGACACTTGGACCCAGCTCCTGTGTTCCAGGGACCACGCTCGTCAGGATGAGAGGGGACCCAGATGACCGGTGATGCAGATGTTTGGTGCCTGCGTTAGCAGGGGGAAGAGTCCATCGACCCACAGGAGATTTCTTCTTGGCTTCCAGTGCAGGGTGAAGGCAGACAGCCCTCAGAGCATGCACCACCAGGAAACAGTCAAGAAACGTCGGCAGGATGAGGCGCTACAATGTTGCTGGTAGTCGTCTTGCTACTTTTTTGCAGTTTTGCAGGCGTCCTGGAGCAGTCAGCGGTCGATCCTTGGCAGAAGTCGAAGAGGGAAGTGCAGAGGAACTCTGGTGAGCTCTTGCATTCATTATCTGAGGAATAGCCCAGAGGAGAGACCCTAAATAGCCAAAAAAGGTGGTTTGGCTACTGAGAAAGGAGGTTTGGCTACTGAAAGAGGTAAGCACCTATCAGGAGGGGTTTCTGACATCACCTGCTGGCACTGGCCACTCAGAGCTGCCAGCTTGTGCCCCAGCACCTCTGAATCCAAGATGGCAGAGGTCTGGGACACACTGGAGGAGCTCTGGGCACCTCCCCTGGGAGGTGCTGGTCAGGGGAGTGGTCACTCCCCTTTCCTTTGTCCAGTTTCATGCCAGAGCAGGGCTGGGGGATCCCTGAACCGGTGTAGACTGGCTTATGCAGAGGCTACTCCTCCCCAGCCCTTCACACCTATTTCCAAAGGGAGAGGGTGCAACACCCTGTCTCAGATTATATCCTTTGTTCTGCCTTCCTGGGACTGGGCTGCCCAGGCCCCAGGGGGGCAGAAACCTGTCTGAGGGGTTGGCAGCAGCAGCTGCAGTGAAGACCCCGGAAAGGCAGTTTGGCAGTACCCGGGTTCTGTGCTAGAGACCAGGGGGTGCAAGGAATTGTCACCCCAATACCAGAATGGTATTGGGGTGACAATTCCATGATCCTAGACATGTTACATGGCCATGTTCGGAGTTACCATTGTGACGCTACATATAGGTAGTGACCTATATGTAGTGCACGCGTGTAATGGTGTCCCCACACTCACAAAGTCTGGAGAATTTGCCCTGAACAATGTAGGGGCACCTTGGCTAGTGCCAGTGTGCCCACACACTAAGTAGCTTGGCACCTAACCTTCACCAAGTGAGGGTTAGACATATAGGTGACTTATAAGTTACTTATGTGCAGTGAAAATGGCTATGAAATAACGTGGATGTTATTTCACTCAGGCTGCAGTGGCAGTCCTCTGTAAGAATTGTCTGCGCTCCCTATGGGTGGCAAAAGAAATGCTGCAGCCCATAGGGATCTCCTGGAACCCCAATACCCTGGGTACCTAGGTACCATATACAAGGGAATTATAAGGGTGTTCCAGTGTGCCTATGAGAAATGGTAAAATTGGTCACTATCCTGCAGTGACAATTTTAAAAAGCAGAGAGAGTATAAACACTGAGGTTCTGGTTAGCAGAGCCTCAGTGATACAGTTAGGCACCACACAGGGAACACCTATGGGCCACAAACTTATGAGCACTGGGGGTCCTGGCTAGCAGGATCCCAGTGACATATATCAAACACTCTGACAACATAGGGTTTTCACTATTAGCACTGGGCCCTGGCTAGCAGGATCCCAGTGAGACAGTAAAAACACCCTGACATATACTCACAAACAGGCCAAAAATGGGGGTAACAAGACTAGAAACAGGCTACCTTCCTACACCCATCAATACTCTCTATTGCACCACATTCCATCATGCTAAACTATACAAATAAACACCACTAACATAACACCCCACCAATACACTCTGTTGCAGCACATCCATCATGCTAAACTTCCCCAATAAACACCACCACATACATTACCATAACACCCCACAAATACCCCTTATTGCACCACATTCCATCATGCTAAACTATACCAATAAACACCACTAACATAACACCCCATCAATACATCCTATTGCACCACATTCCATCATGCTAAACTACAACAATAAACACCACCACAAATGAAAACATTAGCATAACTCCCCACCAATACACGTTATAGCATATTTCATCATGCTAAACTACACCAATAAACACTATGACACACTAACACATTAACATAACACCCCACTAATACACCTTCTAGCACAACATTCCATCGTGCTAAACGACACCAATAAACACCACCACGCACTGAACATTAAAATAACACCACACCAATACACCTTAAAGCACAACATCTCATTGTGCTAAACTACACCAGTGAACACCACCACACACTAACATTAACATAAGACCTCACTAATACACATTATAACACAGCATTCCGCCATGCTAAGCTACACCAATAAACAACACCCTGACACATTAACATAACACCTCGCCTATACACATTATAACACAACATTCTACCATGCTAAACTACACCAATACACCCCACCACAAACGAAAACATCAACCTAACACCACACCAATACACTCTATGGTACAGCATTCTATCATAGTAAACTATACCAATGAACACCACCACAAACTAACACATTAACATAACACCCCACCAATACACATTGTAGCACAACATTCCAAATGCTAAACTACACCAATAAACACCACCTCACACTAACACATTAACATAACACCTCGCCAATATACCCTATTGCAAGCATCATTGTTCTTCCTTAATTAAACTACACCGATAAACTCCACCACAGCCTAACACGTTGATATAACACCCCATAAATGCACCATAACGTAACAAACGACATCACAATAATGTACAATCATAACACTACACATTAACATAAAACCATACCAATACACACCATAACATAACACCGTAACGGGACCGTATACACAAAATACCACAACACATCACCATAATATGCCATCATAGCAAGACATTGGCATACCACCACACCAGCCTGTATCACCACAACAAGCCACCACAGTATAACACCTTAATACAGCGCAGTGCAATATACCACAACCCGCACCATAGACTACCCTCGTAACACACCACTGCATGGTAGCATATCGCATTAACATAGCCCACCACAAGACAGCACCATATATGCCATGATAAATGTTTTAACACAACACGGCAACAATAACCAACTCCATAACATGGCAGATTCACATGACAGCACAACAAAAGTTTGCAAATATAACACAGCATCAGAACAAACAACATCATACCAACACACATCACCTTAACATGTCATCATACCTAACCACATTAACGGACACCACACCAAAACACACCATAACATAACACATGAACATGCCAGCACACCATATGATCATACAATACACATCCCCATAACAGGCCATCACGCCATACCACATTAACTCCGCACAGTGCAATACACTATAGCCTCATAACACAACACTTTAGCGTAACACTACATCATAGCATATGGTCATAGCTACTGCAATACACTACGATATAAAATAAAACTTTAACACAACTGTATATCATAAGACCATGTTACACTACAGCAAAGCGGCACCAGCACGCACTGCATGCCACAACACAACACAACGCGACCAGGTGACATACAGACAAGCAGTGTCCATTACAAATCGCCCGTTGAGCCCAGTTAGATCTTGTTCCGCCCAGGCGATTTATGTATGTTACGGCCGATAGGTTGTCCATTCTGAGAAGAATGGAGCACTTTACTTTGTCTTTTGTAAAGGGCTGGATGGCAAAGGAACCTGCAAGCATCTCTAAACAGTTTATGTGCAGTGACGACTCCTGAACGGACCATGGACCCCCAGTCGAGAGTGGACCACATCTTGCGCCCCAACCTGTCAGACTTGCATCTGACTCTAAGACAAGATCTGGGGTGGCAGAGAAAATTGTTCTCCCGTTCCAGGTGTCTAAGTGACTCATCCACCATGTAAGTTCTTCCCTGGACTCTGCATCTAGGATAACTTGATCTGAATATGAGAGACCTTTCTGAAGGTGACAGATTTTTAACCTCTGGAGGGCTCTGTAATGAAGGGGTCCCGGAAAAATGGCCTGAATGGAGGAAGACAGGAGGCCTACGAGACGAGCTAGAGCTCTGAGGGAAGGACAAGGGAGCGACAAAGCATGCTGAATCTCCTTCTTTATCAGGGAGACTTTGTGTTGTGGAAGCTGGAGAAGCGACTCAGTAGTGTTGACTAGGAACCCTAGGAACTCGAGAGACTGGGAAGGAATTAAATCAGACTTTTGAAGATTTATGAGGAAGCCCAGTTGAGAAAGAAGGTCTCGACACAGGTTTAGTTGAGTCACGAGGGAAGATTTGTCCTGAGCCATAATAAGGAAGTTGTCGAGATACACAAAAAGCCTTATCCCTTGAGCACTGAGGAAGGCTACTACAGGTTTGAGGATCTTGGTGAAACACCAAGGGGCCGAGGAAAGACCGAAGGGAAGAGTTTTGAATTGAAAGAAAGTATTTTGCCACTGGAATTGAAGAAATTTTCGGAAAGCGGGATGGACAGGAACTGAAAGGTAGGTGTCCTGAAGATCTATTAGGACCAACCAGTCGTTGTGAAAGAGAAGATCCCTGAGATGGACGATAGTTTCCATCTTGAAATTATGATAAACTACGAAATTGTTGAACTCTTTTAGATTTATGACGGGACGATGTTTTTTGTTCTTCTGTTGAACCAAAAAGATGTTGCTGAGGAATATGGAAGGGTCGAAAACCACTTCCTCAATAGCCTGCTTTGATAGTAAGGATTGTACCTCGTCGTGAACGAGGCAAAACTGATCTCGAGAAAAAAGGAGAGGGTGAGGAAGAAGGGGCTGATGAGGTGTTTGGTAAAGATCTATGCAATAGCCTTGGACAGTCTGAATTATCCAAGGATCGGAAGTTATAGAAAGCCAAGCGTTTAAACACAAAGCTAGTCTGCCTCCTTCTGGAGGAAGGCCAGAACTGAAAGTTCTTACCTGCAAGTTGTCCTCCTTTAGATCTGTAACCATTGTTGCGACCTCCGCGGAACCGGTGGGGATAGAACGGGGGTTTGTACCCCTGGTAGACGTCAAACTGATTGCCTTGGGAATAGGAGCCTTTGTTGAGGGATTGTCCTCTTGCTGAGAAGCGGCTTGCAAAACGAATCCTTCCTTTACCAGCCCTTCAAAAAACCAATTGGAAAAAATTATTTTCATGGCGGAATGGGCTTTGTCTAAGGAGTTGAAGGTAGAGAATCGTATTTACTCATCTCTTTTATGAAAGAGTCTCCAAAAGAAGGCCATCGGCATTATGACCTTCCTCCTTGGAAGCTAGAGAGCTGAGCTTAGGGTTGATCCTAAGAAGAAGGCTCTTCCGCCGCTCTTGTGAGATGTAGGCATTGGCATTGCCTAACATACAAATCGCCCATTGAGCCCAGTTGGAAAGCATGTCCGGATCCACCTGTGAACCTTCCATTTTTGCTTCCTCAGCCAGATCAAAGATCCTAGTGAGGGGTCCCACAAGGTCCAAAAGTCTGTCCTGGCAGTTTGACCAGGCACGGTCCACACCTTTTTTAGGGTCCTTCCCAAATTTGGTAAAAAAGAGTAGCATATTATGGTCAATGGCGGGGGTATCAGCGACTTTAGAAGGAACGGAGGGGCTGGGACATTCGGACTTTAATTTGTTTCTGGATGACTTGTCAAGAGGATGCCTAAGGTAAAAGGAAACATAGTCCGAAACATGGTCGGAAGGAAACCATTCTGAGGAATTGGGATGATGAATGGATGTGGGGTCAAACATGGGATCACCATCAGGATCAACCAGATCCTCAGGCACTAAGTGAGGGGAATTATCATGAGAAATTTTACTCCTTTTGTCCGGAGGCCCATCACATAAGTCATCATTAAACGTGTCTTGTAAGGCATCGTCCTCATCACTGACTGTGTCCCGTAAATGAAAAATATTAAGAGGGGAGGAAGGGAACCCCGAAGAATTCGCCTCTCGGGTTGGAGGCCCAAACTTGGAAGAAACGCCTTTGGAAAGCTCATCGGAATGAGACTCACGTTTCCTACCTCTCAAAGGAGGAGTAACCTTAGGTTCGTGAAGCATCTTGGAAATGGAAGCTTCTAAGTTTTTGGATATGTCCAACATAGACACAGAAACTGCGTGTTGGACCGAATCCTTAATAAAGGATTTCAAATTATCCTTTATGGATTGTGTTTGGTCATCCTCAGACATACTGGGGCCAAAGTTTAGAATTTAAAATAAAAAAGAATGCCAAATGTAAAAGAACAGACTGAAAAACCCTGTCAATGGTGAAGAAAACCAGTGAAAAAAGTGTTAAAACTCAGGCTGGTAGAAGGGGGAGTGGCCGTCTGTTGCAGGGGCTGGTCGGAGGGGTGTTGTGGGCGTGGAAGGCCAAACCAGGAAGCTAACGTAGGAAAGGCCTCACCAGCCGACAGAAGAAGGGCAGACGCCTTGTAAGCAGGAACCGAAGGCAAACGCGCGTCGGTGGAATGAGGAACCAGCGGTAGACGTTAGGTAAAAAATACCTCAGGCGGCACGAAACGAACATCATGAGAACATTCTAAACAGCTGCCGCTGAGGAAAATGCAGAAAAGGACTCGGGAGCGCGAAGGAAACACAATAGTAGGGCTCAATACAAAGCAGCTGAAAATACGTATATAGATATAATGAGACGTGTAAAAACTTGTAATTCACATGTAATAAAGAAATAAATATAAATGGCGAGCAGGGTACTTATCTTGACTGCGAGCAGCAAGAAAAGAGGGCTTGATGCTCTCAGTCAAGATTGTTATTATGGGGCTTGTTGCATGATTTGTTAGCCCCATTGTGTTGTATTTTGTAGTTCTTTTCCCAGTGATTCTGGGATTTGTAGTTCTTGGCTGCTGTTTAATAAAGTGAGAAAAGTAAAGTATAATAGGAGCCTCCTGTCTTGTAATAAAATTGTGTCTGTTTCCATGATGCGAGTCACAGGATGTATGCCCAGGACCAGGCTTCGCTACAACCTATCCTGGAGGTGTGGAAAGGTCCCTTACCAAGAAAATGCCAAATTTGGCTATGTGGCTTTGCTCCACAAACTAAGGTCCCCAGACCAGGCATACTGGGATATGCAAATGCCTGCGTTCTTTGTCACACAAGATTAAATCCACTGTAAACCCATCTGTGTTCACTGCAGCAATATGCATTGGTACCAGTATATACTGCACCCAGAGTATGGCCAGCTGACCATGCTACCCTTTTCGATGTGAGGAACTGAACAGTTTTTCCCTGAAGCCATGTTTGATCCACAGCTGTGGGGTGGGCGCAGCAGAGACCATTCTTTCAAATAAGTCTAGGGACATGTTAAAGGTACTTATAAAAAAAGGTAGTAATGTACAGAAATGCGTGAATTAATCTAACCCACAGGTAACTACTCTCTCCATATTCCATGCCAGCTTTTTTATCTTGTCCCTGCTATTACAGCAGGGGACTAAAACATGCAAATCATCTTGGGTCCTGCTCCAATAGGAACAGTTCAGGGTGATCTGCTACGTCACAGCCCATCTGAACGGGAACACAGACAACCTCAGTAAGGCCAGCTTGATTCCTTATGATGGGATCTGGAAAATGCCGGGTTGATTCCTGCGTATATATCAGTTGGCTCCTGATTAAACATTAGGATCAGGATATCCATACCATGTATACTCATTTCATCAAAGTGACAGGATAGCTGGCATTCACAAAAGATGCATTTTGCTAGGCGCTCTGTAAATGTGTTGAGGTGATTAGCCTGAAGCAGATTACTGGGTGTAAAGAAATGGCTCCCTGTTGCAGTTACCCCCCACTTTTTGCCTGATACTGATGCTGACTTGACTGAGAAGTGTGCTGGGACCCTGCTAACCAGGCCCCAGCACCAGTGTTCTTTCACCTAAAATGTACCATTGTTTCCACAATTGGCACAACCCTGGCACCCAGGTAAGTCCCTTGTAACTGGTACCCCTGGTACCAAGGGCCCTGATGCCAGGGAAGGTCTATAAGGGCTGCAGCATGTCTTATGCCACCCTAGGGACCCCTCACTCAGCACAGACACACTGCTTGCCAGCTTGTGTGTGCTGATGAGAACAAAACGAGTAAGTCGACATGGCACTCCCCTCAGGGTGCCATGCCAACCTCACACTGCCTGTGGCATAGGTAAGTCACCCCTCTAGTAGGCCTTACAGCCCTAAGGCAGGGTGCACTATACCATAGGTGAGGGCACCAGTGCATGAGCACTATGCCCCTACAGTGTCTAAGCAAAACCTTAGACATTGTAAGTGCAGGGTAGCCATAAGAGTATATGGTCTGGGAGTCTGTCAAAAACGAACTCCACAGCTCCATAATGGCTACACTGAATACTGGGAAGTTTGGTATCAAACTTCTCAGAATAATAAAACCACACTGATGCCAGTGTTGGATTTATTAAAAAATGCACACAGAGTGCATCTTAGAGATGCCCCCTGTATTTTACCCAATTGTTCAGTGTAGGACTGACTGGTCTGTGCCAGCCTGCTGCTGAGAGACGAGTGTCTGACCTCATGTGGTGAGAGCCTTTGTGCTCTCTGAGGACAGAAACAAAGCCTGCTCTGGGTGGAGGTGCTTCACACCTCCCCCCTGCAGGAACTGTAACACCTAGCAGTGAGCTTCAAAGGCTCAAGCTTCGTGTTACAATGCCCCAGGGCACTCCAGCTAGTGGAGATGCCCGCCCACTGGACACAGCCCCCACTTTTGGCGGCAAGTCCAGGAGAGATAATGAGAAAAACAAGGAGGAGTCACTGGCCAGTCAGGACAGCCCCTAAGGTGTCCTGAGCTGAGGTGACTCTAACTTTTAGAAATCCTCCATCTTGTAGAAGGAGGATTCCCCCAATAGGGATAGGAATGTGACCCCCTCCCCTTGGGAGGAGGCACAAAGAGGGTGTACCCACCCTCAGGGCTAGTAGCCATTGGCTACTAACCCCCCAGACCTAAACACGCCCTTAAATTTAGTATTTAAGGGCTTCCCTGAACCTAAGAATTTAGATTCCTGAAACCTACAAGAAGAAGACGACTGCTGAGCTGAAAAACCCCTGCAGAGGAAGAACAGAAGACACCAACTGCTTTGGCCCCAGTCCTACCGGCCTGTCTCCTGCCTTCCAAAGAACCCTGCTCCAGTGACCCTTTCCAAAGGACCAGCGACCTCTGAATCCTCAGAGGACTGCCCTGCTTCAAACAAAACAAGGAACTCCCGAGGACAGTGGCCCTGCTCCAAAAGAACTGCAACTTTGTTTCAAGGAGCAGATTTAAAGACCCCTGCAACTCCCCGCAAGAAGCGTGAGACTTGCAACACTGCACCCGGCGACCCCGACTCGACTGGTGGAGAACCAACACCTCAGGGAGGACCCTCCGGCGACTCCGAGTCCGTGAGTAACCAAAGTTGTCCCCCCTGAGCCCCCACAGCGACGCCTGCAGAGGGAATCCCGAGGCTCCCCCTGACCGCGACTGTCTGAACTCCATTTCCCGACGGCTGGAAAAGACCCTGCACCCGCAGCCCCCAGCCCCTAAAGAAACGGAACTTCTGTGCAGGAGTGACCCCCAAGAGGCCCTCTCCCTTGCCCAGGTGGTGGCTACCCCGAGGAGCCCCCCCCCCTTGCCTGCCTGCATCGCTGAAGAGACCCCTTGGTCTCCCATTGAAAACTAAAGGAAACCCGGCGCTTGTTTGCACACTGCACCCGGCCGCCCCTGCGCTGCTGAAGGTGTACTTTCTGTGTGGACTTGTGTCCCCCCTGGTGCCCTACAAAACCCCCCTGGTCTGCCCTCCGAAGACGCGGGTACTTACCTGCTGGCAGACTGGAACCGGGGCACCCCCTTCTCTCCATTATAGCCTATGTGTTTTGGGCACCTCTTTGACCTTTGCACCTGACCGGCCCTGAGCTGCTGGTGTGATAACTTTGGGGTTGCTCTGAACCCTCAACGGTGGGCTACCTTGGACCAAAAACTGAAACCTGTAAGTGACTTACTTACCTGTTAAAACTAACATTACTTTACCTCCCCCAGGAACTGTGAAAATTGCAGTGTGTCCACTTTAAAAACAGCTTATTGTGTTTTATGTGAAAAGTATACATGCTAATGAAATGATTCAAAGTTCCTAAAGTACTTACCTGCAATACCTTTCAAATGAGATATTACATGTAGAATTTGAACCTGTGGTTCTTAAAATAAACTAAGAAAATATATTTTTCTATAACAAAACCTATTGGCTGGATTTGTCTCTGAGTGTGTGTTCCTCATTTATTGCCTGTGTGTATGTACAACAAATGCTTAACACTACTCCTTTGATAAGCCCACTGCTCGACCACACTACCACAAAATAGAGCATTAGTATTATCTCTTTTTGCCACTATCTTACCTCTAAGGGGAACCCTTGGACTCTGCATACTATTCCTTACTTTGAAATAGTGCATACAGAGACAACTTCCTACATTGGTGGATCAGCGGTGGGATACAAGACTTTGCATTTGCTGGACTACTCAGCCAATACCTGATCACACGACAAATTCCAAAAATTGTCATTAGAAATTGATTTTTGCAATTTGAACTATTTTTCAAAATTCTTAAAAGACCTGCTAGGGCCTTGTGTTAGATCCTGTTTAGCATTTCTTTTAGAGTTTAAAAGTTTGTGAAAGTTTGAATTAGAACCTAGAACTAGTTTTAGATTCTTAAAAAGTATTCCAACTTTTAGAAGCATAATGTCTAGTACAGAGATGAATGTGGTGGAACTCGACACTACCCCTTACCTCCATCTTAAGATGAGGGAGCTAAGGTCACTCTGTAAAATAAAGAAAATAACGATGGGCCCCAGACCGTCCAAACTACAGCTCCAGGAGCTGTTGGCAGAGTTTGAAAAGGCCAACCCCTCTGAGGATGACAACCCAGAGGATGATGATAGTGACTTGGAGGAGAATTCCCCCCTTCCAGTCCTAATTAGGGATATCAGGGACCCTCAATCCCTGACTCCAAACATAATAGTCAGAGATGCTGCTTCTCTCACAGGAGGGGCCAGCACCTCTGGAATCACTGAGGATAGCCTCAGTGAAGATGACCTCCTGTTAGCCAGGATGGCCAAAAGATTGGCTTTGGAGAGACAGCTCCTAGCCATAGAAAGGGAAAGACAAGAGATGGGCCTAGCTCCCATCAATGGTGGCAGCAACATAAATAGGGTCAGAGATTCTCCTGACATGTTGAAAATCCCTAAAGGGATTGTAACTAAATATGAAGATGGTGATGACATCACCAAATGGTTCACAGCTTTTGAGAGGGCTTGTGTAACCAGAAAAGTGAACAAATCTCACTGGGGTGCTCTCCTTTGGGAAATGTTCACTGGAAAGTGTAGGGATAGACTCCTCACACTCTCTGGAAAAGATGCAGAATCTTATGACCTCATGAAGGGTACCCTGATTGAGGGCTTTGGATTCTCCACTGAGGAGTATAGAATTAGATTCAGGGGGGCTCAAAAATCCTCGAGCCAGACCTGGGTTGATTTTGTAGACTACTCAGTGAAAACACTGGATGGTTGGGTAACTGGAAATGAAGTGCATGACTATGTTGGGCTTTATAATTTGTTTATGAAAGAACACATTTTAAGTAACTGCTTCAATGAAAAGTTGCATCAGTATCTGGTAGACTTAGGACCAATTTCTCCCCAAGAATTGGGAAAGAAGGCGGATCATTGGGTCAAGACTAGGGTAACCAAAACTTCCACTGGGGGTGACCAAAAGAAAGGGGTTACAAAGCCTCCCCAGGAGAAAGTGGGTGACACTAGAAACAAAGAAAAAGTCCTCTGTAGGCCCCCAAAAACCAGACCAGGTGGGTGGGCCCCGAGACACAACCCAAAACAAAGGTGGGTACCAGGGTAAGAACTGGGATGCCACTAAGGCATGGTGCCAAAACTGTAGACAGACAGGGCACCACACCAAGGACACTTCTTGTCCCAAAAACAAACCCCCTAGCAAAATCCCAGGGGTGACCAGTGTAGCCATTGGGGATGACTCCTCAGATGAGGAGGTCTTCATAGCCTTCAACTGGAAAAAGGGCCCAACAGGTGAGTTGGAGATTCCAGAGGGAAGTAGACACTTCCACCACCTACTGGTGAATGGAATCCCAGCCACTGCCCTGAGAGACACTTGTGCCAGTCACACTATTGTGCATGACAGGCTGGTGTTCTCAAACCAGTACATCCCAGGTGAGACTGCCAGAGTAAGAGTTAGCCCAGACAGGGTCACTGATAGGCCTGTGGCTTTTGTGCCCATAGAAGTGGGTGGGACTTTTAGCTGGAGAAGGGTGGTAGTCAGTACAGACCTCCCCCTTGATTGTCTCCTTGGAAATGACTACCCAGAGGTTAGTCAGAGCCCAAGAGAGGAACTGGTCCAGTGCCAGTCCTCTCCCAAGGATTCTGGAGTTCCTGCCTCTGCAGTAAATGCAAGTAGGCCCCAGAAGAAAAAGAAAAGAAAACAGTGTAGGAAGGGTGGGCAACCTTTAGCCAAGGTTCCAGCAAGCCAAGGAAAGTCTGCTCCAGTAGGGGAGAACTCCAAAAGTGGCACTGGTAAAGTCCAACCTGACCCACAAGAAGCCCTGGCTAGTCAGGCAACTGTTAAGCCTGAGTGGGTGGCTTCTCAGCTAACAGAAGAAAGAGTGGAAGAAGGGTGTTTACTACAAGATGTGGTAAGCCCCCACTCTAATACAGCAGACAGGCACCCTGAACCCAAAGAAGCCTGTAACTTAGCCCCTTCCCTTGTAGGTGAAGAGCTAAAGGTGTGGTTCTGGGCACTGACAGCTGTCAGTGGCCTCTGCTGGGTGTTAGCCTTTATGGCTGCACTATCCTTGGCATGGTGGTCAGACCCCATGCCAAATAGCAAGTTAGGCCCCCTGACCCTGTTGGTCATGGTGGGGTTACTCCAGCTCTGGGTAACCTCTTTGGGTAAGCTAGGGGTGACCCTGGCTAAGATAAGATTAGCAGAGGTGGATACCTCTAACCCCAAAATAGAGAGAATGGGTGGAGACATTAAAGACACAGACAAGAGGCAATTCAGACTAGGTCCTATCACTGTGGAAGTGGGTCAGTTCCCCAGAGGGAATGACCTTAACAGGAGGATGTAAGGCAGAGTAGGCCCTGCAACAAACCAGCCTATTTCCTCTACTCTTCCTCGCCTGACAGACTAGGAAGACTCTCCCAGCTTTGGCTGAGTCTCCTGGCCTGTGGGCTGGGGGGGGGCTTGTGTAAAGAAATGGCTCCCTGTTGCAGTTACCCCCCACTTTTTGCCTGATACTGATGCTGACTTGACTGAGAAGTGTGCTGGGACCCTGCTAACCAGGCCCCAGCACCAGTGTTCTTTCACCTAAAATGTACCATTGTTTCCACAATTGGCACAACCCTGGCACCCAGGTAAGTCCCTTGTAACTGGTACCCCTGGTACCAAGGGCCCTGATGCCAGGGAAGGTCTCTAAGGGCTGCAGCATGTCTTATGCCACCCTAGGGACCCCTCACTCAGCACAGACACACTGCTTGCCAGCTTGTGTGTGCTGATGAGAACAAAACGAGTAAGTCGACATGGCACTCCCCTCAGGGTGCCATGCCAACCTCACACTGCCTGTGGCATAGGTAAGTCACCCCTCTAGTAGGCCTTACAGCCCTAAGGCAGGGTGCACTATACCATAGGTGAGGGCACCAGTGCATGAGCACTATGCCCCTACAGTGTCTAAGCAAAACCTTAGACATTGTAAGTGCAGGGTAGCCATAAGAGTATATGGTCTGGGAGTCTGTCAAAAACGAACTCCACAGCTCCATAATGGCTACACTGAATACTGGGAAGTTTGGTATCAAACTTCTCAGAATAATAAACCCACACTGATGCCAGTGTTGGATTTATTAAAAAATGCACACAGAGTGCATCTTAGAGATCCCCCTGTATTTTACCCAATTGTTCAGTGTAGGACTGACTGGTCTGTGCCAGCCTGCTGCTGAGAGACAAGTGTCTGACCTCATGCGGTGAGAGCCTTTGTGCTCTCTGAGGACAGAAACAAAGCCTGCTCTGGGTGGAGGTGCTTCACACCTCCCCCCTGCAGGAACTGTAACACCTAGCAGTGAGCTTCAAAGGCTCAAGCTTCGTGTTACAATGCCCCAGGGCACTCCAGCTAGTGGAGATGCCCGCCCCCTGGACACAGCCCCCACTTTTGGCGGCAAGTCCAGGAGAGATAATGAGAAAAACAAGGAGGAGTCACTGGCCAGTCAGGACAGCCCCTAAGGTGTCCTGAGCTGAGGTGACTCTGACTTTTAGAAATCCACCATCTTGTAGAAGGAGGATTCCCCCAATAGGGATAGGAATGTGACCCCCTCCCCTTGGGAGGAGGCACAAAGAGGGTGTACCCACCATCAGGGCTAGTAGCCATTGGCTACTAACCCCCCAGACCTAAACACGCCCTTAAATTTAGTATTTAAGGGCTTCCCTGAACCTAAGAATTTAGATTCCTGAAACCTACAAGAAGAAGACGACTGCTGAGCTGAAAAACCCCTGCAGAGGAAGAACAGAAGACACCAACTGCTTTGGCCCCAGTCCTACCGGCCTGTCTCCTGCCTTCCAAAGAACCCTGCTCCAGCGACGCTTTCCAAAGGACCCAGCGACCTCTGAATCCTCAGAGGACTGCCCTGCTTCAAACAAAACAAGGAACTCCCGAGGACAGCGGCCCTGCTCCAAAAGAACTGCAACTTTGTTTCAAGGAGCAGATTTAAAGACCCCTGCAACTCCCCGCAAGAAGCGTGAGACTTGCAACACTGCACCCGGCGACCCCGACTCGACTGGTGGAGAACCAACACCTCAGGGAGGACCCTCCGGCGACTCCGAGTCCGTGAGTAACCAAAGTTGTCCCCCCTGAGCTCCCACAGCGACGCCTGCAGAGGGAATCCCGAGGCTCCCCCTGACCGTGACTGTCTGAACTCCATTTCCCGACAGCTGGAAAAGACCCTGCACCCGCAGCCCCCAGCCCCTAAAGAAACGGAACTTCTGTGCAGGAGTGACCCCCAGGAGGCCCTCTCCCTTGCCCAGGTGGTGGCTACCCCGAGGAGCCCCCCCCCTTGCCTGCCTGCATCGCTGAAGAGACCCCTTGGTCTCCCATTGAAAACTAAAGGAAACCCGACGCTTGTTTGCACACTGCACCCGGCCGCCCCCGCGCTGCTGAGGATGTACTTTCTGTGTGGACTTGTGTCCCCCCTGGTGCCCTACAAAACCCCCCTGGTCTGCCCTCCGAAGACGTGGGTACTTACCTGCTGGCAGACTGGAACCGGGGCACCCCCTTCTCTCCATTATAGCCTATGTGTTTTGGGCACCTCTTTGACCTTTGCACCTGACCGGCCCTGAGCTGCTGGTGTGATAACTTTGGGGTTGCTCTGAACCCCCAACGGTGGGCTACCTTGGACCAAAAACTGAAACCTGTAAGTGACTTACTTACCTGTTAAAACTAACATTACTTTACCTCCCCCAGGAACTGTGAAAATTGCACTGTGTCCACTTTTAAAACAGCTTATTGTGTTTTATGTGAAAAGTATACATGCTAATGAAATGATTCAAAGTTCCTAAAGTACTTACCTGCAATACCTTTCAAATTAGATATTACATGTAGAATTTGAACCTGTGGTTCTTAAAATAAACTAAGAAAATATATTTTTCTATAACAAAACCTATTGGCTGGATTTGTCTCTGAGTGTGTGTTCCTCATTTATTGCCTGTGTGTATGTACAACAAATGCTTAACACTACTCCTTTGATAAGCCTACTGCTCGACCACACTACCACAAAATAGAGCATTAGTATTATCTCTTTTTGCCACTATCTTACCTCTAAGGGGAACCCTTGGACTCTGTGCATACTATTCCTTACTTTGAAATAGTGCATACAGAGACAACTTCCTACACTGGGTCACTGATCTCTGAAAGTGAGGCTAATGTTTTGCTGAATGAGCAGGGATTTCACATTTGGAACAATTGTGGAAGTCCTTAGTTGAGGAATAATTCCGTATGAGTCTTCAACGCATGACAAAGATGTCTTCTCTGTTATAAAAAAGATCATTCTGTAATGTTCTGTGTGCCGAGGAAGGTGATCTGATCAAATATAACCCACTAAAAATCTATACCAACAGAGTTCTAAAGCAAGGCTGTGTTATCGCCCCTACCTTGTACAACTTATATACAGCGGACATGGGCACGGAGCTGCTCAAGGGGAATACACTCCATCCCAAAGTGGGCCAGAAAAGCCTTCCCATGATACAGTATGCTGCTGATCTGGTTCTGCTCGCTTAAACATGGATTGGGATAAAAAGTGCCGTAGAAATACTCCACCTGTACAACACAAAGAGTGCTTTTCTGGCAAAAGCAACTAAAACTGAGGTCCTGAATTTCGGTCATTGAACAAAAAAGCATCTACTGGATTGGAACCTGTGTCCTCTAAAGATGGTCAGCAAGTAAATACAACTACCTTAGGGTTTGGGTGTCAGACACTTGCAATTCCTCGAATCAGGCCACGCGTTAGTAGAGAAAGTGGGGCGAACTACTTATACCCTCTCCAAATTATACCACTGTCTAAAATCTCCCACTGTGGAGGTGATCAGGAGAGTTATCAAGACAGAATTATTACCTACAATTACCTGTGGCCATCTTGCATACCCTGGCAGGCTCACTGTGCCTCCTGATCACTGTCACCTACAAGCCTATAAGAAAATATTCCAGATCCCCAGATTTACACAGCACACTGTGCTTGGTCTAGAGTTTGAGTTGTTGATGATGGACATAGATTGTAAAAAGGATATAATCAAATTCCATCCTCAAGTGACCAGGGCAGAACCTGAGTCTCTGCAATGGGCCCTGAAAGTAATCTTTACAGACAACACCAGCAATTGGGCCAGTTATTTGAGTTGCGCACAGGCCAGCTTAAATCTGGTTCCGGCCTATTTGGAAGATCCCCCTCATAACGATGGCCCTCCTGAAGAGGTCCTTAAAAGAACAAGGAAGAAGGGTCTCAAGGGAATCAGCTACTGTATTTATTAGGAAAATAAGAGGAGCAGGGGGCCTTGCGGACTCACATGAGGCCGCACGCTGTCAACCATATCTAAAAGCGGCCATTGGATACAGTGCGCTCAGGAGCATATTGCTGATGCGGCTTCTAACTCTTCCGGTATGGGAATACAGATGCCATTGGAAGTCCTCGACCAGCATCCGGAAACAATGCAGGCTGTGTCAATATCACACAGAATCAGTGGTCCACATCTAAGGTTGTTGCTCTGGCCTATTGCAACAGAGATGCATGCTCCTAAGACCCCTATTTCTTCACCACAGGTTACGAATATGCAAAAAGGTGCTGACATATCTGTACACGGCTGAGGCTCTGACGGAACTAGCCAGTTTTGGCAAATTCCTATCTGAAGCAGCCAGGCGTCTACGTGATCCTCAGGGGACAGCCTCTGGGGGACCCTATACCCGCAAACAGGGTCATTAAGCACAAAGGGTATGGGAGGCTGTGTAGGCTACCTGTATGCTGATCGGACTGAATATTCGGAGAACAAGCAGCTACTGAATTCGCAGCCCTAATAATGAATCTTAGCACAAAGTGGCTTGGCATGCACATGGCACTTTAGAATCTGTGTATTTCGTATTATCCCGCAAGTTATAAGATTGACCTAACACTGCAGCTGGCCTACATCTTCATTGTTAGTATTATTCTACATTTACTGTCTATTTAGAGAACAATCACTGTCTGAGACTGCAAGCCTAATATCAGAAGACTGCACAAACCTTCCTGCTCTGTGGCAGCAGTGTACAATGTGCTCTGGTGTCCACTTTATTTCCTTTGGTGGACACCATTTTATTGTATTCTGTCATTTTAATCTGAAGCATTTATTGTATTTGTTTTACGTGGTTTGTAAGGATTTTAAGTAATGATGCAATAAAGTGACTACCCACCACTAAAAAGCTGCGTCAACATTTGTATTTGTTAAAGATGGCACTTAAAAGACTCACAGCCTGGCATAGATTAATGTGAACACCAGCTCATTAGGATCAACCGGAGCAGAAACCAGTGCTGTGAATGTAGGTGGTGTGAGGCTTGGAGGGTCTGAACAAATATAGAGTTCTTTTCTCCATTATTTTGTTTGCAAAGCAGATTCCTGTTTTTGTTACTATGTATGCTTAACATAAAAATCATGTTTACTAGTATGGTGTAATTTGTATGTTATGTAAAAGAAACCTTTAATGATGTATGATCAATTACATCCTAATAACAATAATGGTTTATTACATAGCTGGTAAATAGGTTTCTCCTGTGTGTTTAATAGTTATTTGATACCCCTTCATGTCCCCATTAGGTAGGGTGTGTGGGGCAGCATAGTTTGTAGCAGAGCAAACTACGGGACCCATTTCTTGGTTTTCCAACCCCATAAAGGGTAGCTCACTCAGTGATGGATGAAAACGATAGAAGTAATCTAAGAGTGAAACGAGGCCTGTTACATGCACGTGATGCTGAGGTCTCTAGAAATGAATTATCATTGAGTAAGGGCATCACCCTTGTCGGCGAAGCTCCCTGCTTGCTTCCAATGATATATCCAAAATGTACTGAAACATTAAAATACCGCATGCATGATGACAAACCCATGAAAAACACATCTAGTAAAAAAAAGGCAGCAGGGAGTAACGCTACACGGATCAAAAGCAGCTGCAACCATGATTTAGGGCCTGATTTAGAGATTGGCGGAGGGTGTTGCTCCATCACAAAGGTGGCCGATATCCCATTCGCCATATTACGACCCCATTACAGCCTATGGGAATCGTAATACAGCGGATGGGATACCCGTCATGTTTGTGACAGAGTATCCTGCCTGCCAAATTCTCAATCAGGCCCTTAGTGCCTGCCTTTTTCACCAATTCTAGCACCTTTTGTCCTCTCCAACTTCTTTTCTAACTTGAACAATGTACAGGCCGCCAGCATGTCTCCATGTCTGTGCGGTGGTTGATTGAGTCCCCGCATGGGTACAAACAGTGGTGGATCTAAATAGGTATTTATTGGGCATCACTCCCACCAATCACTCCTTACAACTGAGTCATGATGTATGCGGAATGGCAAACAGAGGGTGATAGCTATAGGAAAAAGAGGCGCTCTTCCTCACAGATCTTTCCTGACTGATGTAGTATACGGTGCCTACTTACCGGGGCTTCACCCCCACTGAGCCCCAACTGATAACTTCCTAAGGGTTATCCAAATCTAATAATGTGTAGTGGCACACGTATGAATCAAAACATACAATGTAAAATATACTTCAAGTATAGTCCAAGGTATGGTTTGTTCCATAAATCGAAGAAATGTTTATTCTGTAAGGAATGATTCCATCTCGAATGTTCAAACAGAGTCAATGTTCCAAATAAAATCCCAAATCAGATCCTCAAAACGTAATTTCATAACTTGATAATTCTTCAAATAATAATCACAATTCCGCTTCTATGATCCTACTGATTCGTCAATCCTGCTAGCTTGTCAACACGTGTTTCGTCAGAGGATTGCCCCTAGACTTCCTCAGGACATCCTACAAAGATATTCCCATAATTAACAAATCAGTATAATACAATCTAAATGTAATAACACCCTTCGTGGTGAAATTAAGTTTATGTGCCTTGTTTTGGAAACCGCACTCAAATTAATTATGTTAATATAAGTGCCTGAATTATCCCAATTGTTCTAATTATTTGCCAGAGAAATAAAAATCAATAATATAATTAAAATAATAAATAATAAAAATAAGAATAGTAGAAGATTTACACTTCCAAGTGTGTTAATAGTTCCTCCACAAACGTGCATCAGACCTTGTGCACAACCAACGTGCTAGCCGAAAGCTAGACAATCCGTATATCCCTAATAGATGGACAGACATCACATCTTACAATTGTTAAGTTCGTGTTCCACACCTATTAGTCAAAATATATATCTGTTAACCTAAAAAATATAAAATATAAAGAGAACAAGAATTTATTCGTTCGTTGCCAAGTGAGTTGTGTATTTGAAAAAATAATGAACACAATTCGTAGCCCTCACCTGACCATAATAATACCCATCTCCTCAATTATATTGTATGCCAAAGTTAACCGGTGATTCCTAAAGTTTATGAAACAACAAAATCAATCCTCAGAAGTACATTCTTCATGTCTTAAAGTTCAAAATCCATTAAATCTGATAAACTATGCGGAATGGGCTTTGCTCTCTACTCCTGTGAGTTCTGTCTATACATTGTCCATAAGCACTGGTGTAACCCCCTTGACTCCACAAAGGTAACAAGTGTCACGCCAAACCTGGTAGTGAGAACTTCACATTTACTGCCTGTAGAAAATGACTCGATGCAAAGCCAGTTCCTTTCATCCAATCGGTGTCCGTGAGCTCTCATTTTCCATGCCGTCCTCACTATGAGTCTCAAGGCATCCCTGTTGTGATCCCAGAAGGCAATGTTTCCCTGGGAACGGCTCATGGGACTGTACGTGGCCCCTCACTGTCACCTGGGGCCATGTGTATAAAAATTCAGATTCGCGATTTCCAAATTGCAATTCCATAGAAATCGCTATTTGGGAATCGCAAAAAGGTATTATGTAACATCGGATTCTACTAATAGCAATTGCTATGGATTCACAATTTAAAAATCACAATTTTGCAAACTGCAAAATTGCTAAATTGCGATTTCCTAATAGAAAAACGTAAAATGGGAAAGGTTGCATTGTGGATGCAGAATGAAGATGTCAGACCAGGAAGTTTACAAGTACAGGGTGTGGCCACAACCTGGAAGCTAGGAAGGTACTGGAAGTAAGGAGTGCTCCTGCATCACTACTGCCAGTATATTACACAATTCCTGGAGAACACCATGTTCAAAGAAGATGGGAACAAGGATTCAGAGATGAGGAAGATGACATTTTCAGAAACGAGCTGGAGCTCCTGACAAAAGAATGTCTCTCTCATGTGGACCAACTGTTTAGGAATAACTCCTTCATGGTACTAGAGAGAAAAAAAACAAAGATCTGGACCAGCATCTTGGAGAAGATGAACTCCCTAAGTGTCACCCAGAGAACGATCCCAGAAATACACAAACTCTGGTAAGAGTTGAGGTCTAGCACACAGAAGAAGGTGTCTAGCAGGATGGCTGAGGGTCGTGGAACAGGTGAAAACACCCCAATCCGAATCCCATGGAGACACTCAATGAGGGAACCTTGGAAATGGAAGAGGCAGTGGGAGTGTCTGACATTGACACCTCCAATCCTGCAAGCACCAGCCAGGGTAAGTCACCTTCCATTTACTTACTTAACATAACATATGGTTAGCAAATCCATATATCATACATTACAGCATGAATAATTCCATTGAGATGCTTGGTGTACCCTGGCAATGCATCATGGGAGTTGTAGGACACATAAGTTGCTTGCTGTACTGTGTGCTTATGACTACACCAAACATATCTGTACATCATAAACGTAGCAAACACATGAAGCACAGTTACAATATTATAAACAAACATTACCCATTTATTCACACTAACTATATGCATTCATGTTCACAGATCACACCTCGATGTGTCAGAAACAATTGATGCTGAAGGGGCTACTGACACACATGTGGAAATTGAGGACACAACATCACCATCGACTGACTCCATCACCCCAACTGCTAGGAAAGCAACAATCTCACCACTACCAGACTGTGTGGACACTGATGAGGGACAATTGCAGAGCAGGGACACCACAACATCTGTGGGCAGGGCATACAGACAGTTCAGAGACCAACTATTAGTAGTCAACAATGATAATGTGTCAGTCATCAAAGAGTTCTCCTGTGTTTGGTGGTTTGGAGAAGTCCATCATCTCTGTACAGCTCATTCAAAGAAAACAAATAAGGACTGTTAATATGCATCTGCTACGAATGTCTGGGTTGATGCAGCAATTAGAGAAAGGACAGGGACGGTGGATTACTGCCATGGAGAAGGAGCACCGAGTGCAGAAACAGAGGCACAGGCAGTACCTGGCACACTTTAATTCCTTTACCCGCTCCACAACGCTAGCTTAGCAAACTGTCAACATACTGACTGCCATGGGGCACTGCTGTTAGGATGTTGCACATGGGCTAGTGCCAGTGACCACAGCCTTTGGAAATATTCAGACTCACAACCTCTGTATCCCCAATGTCATGCCCCCATCTGAAACGAAGAGGTGCTCTAGCCTCAGGGGCACATCTATTCAGAAGACATGTGTTTCCAGGTGTTCACGCTGAAACACTTCCGGGACTGACATGTGAACAGCTCCACAGCCCAGTGTTGCTGACAAAGCACAGAACCCCAGAGGCCGGAAGAAGTGAACTACTGAACGCTTAGAGTAATGAGTCAGCTTTGTTTTGTTTGTCATTATATACTTTGTTGCTTAGTTGAAACAATGTTACATCCACAATGGATACGGTTGATTCTTGAGAGAAACAATGTTGTCACTATGTGAATAAAAGGTGGCCTCTCAGTTATGCACCAGGCATTACCATCTGTGTGATGTCTATTTATAAGATGTTTTAATGACTTTTACCTCAGAAATAGTTGTTGGTGATCTCTGTCCATTGTGCTCACCCCTTTACTGCATATATACCCTCCTGCTGCACCTGTAGTGGAGGTGATTCATCTCATCATCAGAGCCAGATTCAGGCTCTATGGAGATGTTGTGCAGACCCTTCTTCATTGCGATATTGTGCAGTATTGCACATGTGTCGATGATCTTGCAGTACGTCTCAGGTCTGTACAATAGTACTCTGCTGGTCTTGTGGAGGCGTTGAAACCGGGACTTGAGGATCCCAAAGGTCCTCTCTATGACTAAATGCATTGTCCTCTGTGCCATGTTGTACTGCCTTTCACTTCTTGTCCTTAGAGTCAGGTATGGTGTGAGTATCAAGGGATGCACGGCATATGCACTGTCACCTTAGGAGCATGAGAAGGAAAACTATCAGGTCACATTACACACACCATCCGACTGACTGTATTCATTGAGTCTGTGATTCTCTTTCGTAGTAAATAGTTAAAAAAACATCGCCAAATTCACCCTCTGACAGTCAGTTTTGTATTCCACTGTGGCAGAGCATGAATGAGTCGTGGGTGCTGCCTAGGAATCTGGACACAAGATCTGATTTGATCAAGGAGGTATCACACACTACCTACACATTGAGTGAGCTTTTCCTGTTCCTTTGTATGAATTCAGTTGCTGAGGGGGGGCATATGGCAATATGCATGCCGTTATCACAGCCAGTGACATTGGGGTACTGTGAAAATCAATTTGGTTTGTTGCAATAATTTGGGGGGGGGTACTTGGGAAAGATATACTGAAAGTTAACTTTGCTAACCGTGATGTCCAGGAACCTGTGAAAGAGCCTGGTAAATGCTTTCCCTATGACACTGCTATGACTCCCTGGTAACTGCCAGAAGCTAAAAGGTGTAGACAACACAATACCTGCACATGTGGCGGGATCGCACTGGGATTGCATTGCTCATTGCGTCCGAGTGTTGGGGTCTGTAGCTGAAGTTGTAACGCAGCAATTAATTCCAGAGTTACCTCCCTACTGAGTCTGTACTTCTCAAATATCTCCTCCTCAGTCTGTTCAAACAGGGTAGGGCAGGGGTCTTCAAACTGGGGGCGGGCCTCCCTAGGGGGGCCTCAAGTGATCCCCGGTAGGGTGCCAGGCTGTGACCAAAAGAAGCATTATGCTGATAACAGGGCTTTGTTTTAAGCTGAATAAAATGAGCAGCAGTAAACTGCTCTGTAAAGGGCTCTTACTAACATGTTTTGTCATTTATATCTTAGCTCATCCTCACATATAATAACCACACTCTGGACACTCTTGAACTTTAGTAAGTCCAGTCTGACCAGAATATTATGTTTGGCAAAATGTATTTGATTGCATTTTTAAATCAGTAACCAAACTCAACTGCAATGTTTAATTAAGGCTACACATATTTACACATTGACAAATTATTAGACTGTAAAAAATTCAGGGCGGGGGAGCAATATTGTTTTTTCACTGGGGGTGCGGCATTAAAAAGTTTAAAGACCACTGGGTTAGGGTGACCACACGTCCCGAATTTCCGCAGACAGTCACGGTTTTCCGAGGACTTTCCTGGTGTCCTGACACTTTTCTTAATTTTAAATAAATGTCCCGGTTTTCAGGAGAAACGCCAGATAATCTAGCAAAGCATACGTAAAAGGTATGATCGCCCTTCACAGGCGCTTACAAAGTCTGAAATAATGAATTTGTTTCTATCAGGCAACACAGTCCTCTGTCTGCTCCCAGCAAATAGAGTGGGGAGGAGAACGAGGGTGGATGTAGAGGGGAGGGCACGCAAGGTACAAGTCAAGTCATATCAACTGTTATGTATATGTAGTCATATATATATAGTCACCCTTGTAGAGACACACATTTACAAGGCTACGCAAAAAACAAAATGGGACAGGGCAGCTATAAAAGTGAGACAAAAAACTTTAGTCCTTCTTTTATGTCTGACCTGTCCCGGTTTTTGCTCCTCAAAATCTGGTCACCCTAAAACAGGGTGATCCTCACGGTAAATATCCTCTCCTGTTTCCTCCTCCTTCTCTGCCTACCAGCCAAAATTCTCATCCTCCTCGCCAAGACATACAGAGCCTCCATTCTGAAAAAGCCAGATGCAGTTTGGATGCCTTTTTATAGTTTGCACATTGTTACCCACCCAAATGCCTTTCGTAAATACCAAAATGGCATTTTGCATTTCCTAGTGGGCTAAAATTGTGATTCGCACTGTTAGGAAATGCAAAATGCCTTGTCGATATGGCCCTTAATTTTTAGTTTCCAGTTGGAAAATGTTTTAAGGTTGAATCTTCCCACATCCCCTCAAGGGAAATGTCCTAAACAACGCATTGTGAACAATGCACTGTCCCTTAACCACGCAGGTACCAAACTATGCATATGCGTGGTTAAGGCACAGAAAAAGGCAGAGTGGGAGAGGACGCAGTGAGGTAAGTGGGGCTGGGGCAGGATTGGGGGGTAGTTTTTAGGGGTGGGGATGGATTAAGGCTTGGGTGGGGGCAGACTTTTTTTTTCTGGGCAGGATGGGGGTTTGGGTATTTTTTCTTTTTTTAGGGCTTATGGTGGGGGCAGGGTAGGTTATTTTTTAGGGGTGGCGAAGGTTTAAAGAAGGGTGGGAGAAGGGAGGAGAGAAGAGGAGGAAGGATCGGGAGAGGACACAATGAGGTAAGTGGGGTTGGGGCAGGGTTACTGGGTAGTTTGTAGCAGGGTGGATTTAGGGCTTAGGGTGGGTGGAGGGTGGGGTAGTTTATTTATTAAGGGTGGGGAAGGTTTTAGGGCTCAGGGCAGGTTAGGGGTGTCGGGGTAGTTTCATGTTTAGGGGAGGGGAGAGATGGACCGGATCATTTTTTTTAGAGCTCAAGGCAGGTGGGGTGTCAGGTAGTTTAGTCTTTAGGGTGGGTGGGGGATTCGGGGTAGTTTAATTATTATGTTTGGGGGAAGGTTTTAGGGCTCAGGAGGGGTGGGGAGTGTCTGGTTAATTTATGTATTAGGGGTGGGGGTAGTTTTGGGGCTCAGAGCCGGTGGGGGGTTGTATGACAGAACCACACATGCTGTTTCCACATATGCCTTTACTAAGCATGCTTTTACAATTAATTTTTTTTAAAAGGCATGCGTGTTAAAGGCATGCTTGGAAAAGATGCGGTTGTGGTTCTGACCGCATTAAAGCATGCATTGTTCCGGCATGTGTGGTTCTGTCATACAACCCCCTCCCCAAGAGCTTTGCAAATGCATGTAGCTATGAGGGAATCCCATGATGCAGTGGCCCATATCACACACTGGAGAAGCTGACAGATCCAACCCAAGAGTGCTGGGATGCGTTGCCTCATCTCAGCCTTCCCTTTTTCCTGAAGGTAGAATCGATATCCAGAGTCTTGGATTTTATGATCTCTAATGAGCTCCAATCACCCTCTCTGGACTGGCTTGGTCCTGATGGTCAGACTAAAGATGAGGAAATAAGCATTCATGCTCCTAACTAATGCAAACGCTGGAGACACATACATGAGACTGGATGAAGCACTTGATTACAGCAATTCTCAAGGTACCATTCAGCTTTTGTATATGCAAAGCTCTATGTATGTTGTTTCTTTTATACATGATTGTGCAAATAAATTATATCTTGCCAATGGAGCATGAACTTGTTCAGGAAAACAGTTGAAATCTGTAGTTTTCCCCTGAAATCATGGTTGCCAAGTGTCTCCCCTTAGTTTAGTTTTGAGAGTGAAGAGATTAACAAGTCATTGCATCCCAGTATCTGATGTATGTATGTGTGTTGCACAAATACAACTTTTTGTGTCTATATAATTGAATGTGTTTGTTCTCTGCCTTGTGTAGGGTCCTCCATCAGACCTTTGAGATAGAGATGGATAAGAGCATTTAAACTCAATAAACAATAAATATAACAGATTTCCAATTAGCAGACATTTTTCTGAGCAACATAATTCCATGGGAGTTAGTCAAACTGCAATATTTGGGACTGATCATGTGCAGAATTATTATAGAGAGGGAGATCAAGAACATAGACTCAGATGTAAAAAGTCTTGGTGGATTGATACTGTGAGGACTGTCAATCATGGCCTGAATATGAATGAGTTCCATACCCTTTTATTTTGAGAACTACAGACGAATTATGATTTAGACCCTCATAGTATCCTTCTGAATGTAAGAGATAACATGTTAGTTTGTTAGCTCTTCAAGCAGTTTGTAGAATTGAAGCTTACTTAGACAACATGCGATTTTGATTTGTGACCCAGTGTCGTTGAATGTGGCAATTTTAAGCTTTTCCTTTTTATCTATAGTTGGGATGTATTGTGTTGGTTTGCAATGGGTACCTTTCGGCTCAATGGCCAGTATGAATGTATATCATATAAGATACATGGCATTATGGCCTGGTTTCTTTAACCTATATTGAGTTTATGTCAAGCTTTGTTAGGTTCAATCATTGTGGCAATTAGGTTTGTATGGAGGTACAGTCATTACAGATTAAGAGGGATTTGAGTCTGTGTTGTGTTTTGATCAAAAACATTAGTGACTTTCGGTGTCTTGAAAATTTTGTAAAAGGTTCACACTATATGGCTTTTCACAGAGGAGGTTGGGCTGATGTTGCAGTTCATAAGGCTGGGGCATATGCTCATATATTCATATTTCTGTGGACCTCTTGACTGATTTGTGAACATAGAATGGGACTTTAAAGAACTGATGCCATAAGAGAGTGAACCACGGTTCGCAAGTATGCAAGGTGATGTGGGAATTTATGAAAGATTTTGTAGCTCTTTGATTTTGGTTACTTTTCTTATTCATTGGTGGTAATGGACTGATCATACACACACACACACACACACATATATATATATATATATATATATATATCCAACAAAAAGAAAAATTATATATATTGCACGCTCAGGATTCAGGGAAAGTGAGAAACAGGTTTAATCAAAGCACAACGCGTTTCGGCTGACACAGCAGCCTTGATCACGTGGTATTCACCACCCAGTCACCATTGTTTAAATACTAACCCGTCATAAACATAAAAATAGGACAAACAGCAGATACCAGATAGAAGAAAGAAAAACAACCTTAAAATCACAGTCTCAAAGAGAATTCCATCTGAATTCCATTGACTAGTCACATCTATACCAATACACAGTTGTCATATACATAAATAAATAGATATATATAAATATATAAACATATAAATATACAAATATATAAATATAAAATACCTAGTTATACAACCGTGTGACCATAAAAAAGGGGAATATAATGGGGAAATTAAACGAGCAGAGACGGAAGGTAAAAATAGGCCAAGTAATGGAAGTCCACCAGACTGATATATCATAATAAAATATTGTTACTTATAGATCAAACGGTGAACTAAAGCCATACGATGTAAAAATTAATTAGTAACCTTAACCATACTACCTACAATAGTAATACCCCTATACCACTTTTTATACAGTTAATTATACTGGGACAGATCAGCAAAATAAACAAATTAATTAGGCATTTTCTTATCTCATAATCTGTACTGACAACACCCAATATCGTGTAGTGTAGGAAGAAGCGGTGGCAGGTGGAAAACAGCATTAATTTCATCCGACACATTAAATCTGAAAAGACATATAAATACACTTAATAAATAACTCTATATACCCAAATCTAAGAAAACATCATTTTAAAACTGTACCAATTATAGAAAAATGAAATGAAAGTGCATCTCCTACTAACACTCTCTATTACCACTCAAGACAGTTATTAGGTTCTTTAAAAATACTATAAAATCTTTGGAGTTCACTACATACAGACTTATCTACAGCAAAATGCCCAATTATGAATTATCGTATAAGTGAGTTTTTAATTCTTCCCCAATATTCAATCCTTTGGGTATCTTAGTCTCCAAATCTAAAATGTATTTTGACTCTTTTTTCCTCAGTATTAGTTCCCTATTGCCCCCTCTATGGAATGGAGGGACATGTTCAATGCCAAAGTAAGCCAACTTAGTCCAATCGGAGTTATGTTTTTCTTTGAAATGTCTTGCTACAGGATAATGATCATCAACTGAAGTAATGGCTCGCATATGTTCCATAATCCGTTTCTTAACATTATGTTTGGTACTACCAACGTACCATCTTTGGCAAGGACACTCCAATATATAGATAACAAACGGAGTACTACATGTTATAAATTGGTTAATTAACCTGTTTTTACCAGGTTTATATAGTGCATACTGTTTCCGCATAACACTGTTCCGGCATGCTTTACAATGCCCACAGGGAAAGAAACCTTGTAAGCCATGTTGTTTAAGTTGAGACCTAGTAGTGATATCATTAGATCTTAACATGTCCTGTAAGCCACGTCCTCTTCTATATGTGATCTGAGGTTTATTTATTATTGAATCACCAATAACAGAATCACTTTTTAGTATCTTCCAATTTTTAGCAATGATATTCCTAACTTGTTTCGTATCATCATTATATGTTATAATAAGTCTGATGTCATCATTACTGTCCATCTTTTGCTTGGGAGTATTGTCAAATAAGATGTCAACTCTTTGTATAACCTTGATTTTATCAATTGCTTTTTTGATAACCCAATCAGGGTATCCCCGTTGTTTAAATCTCGAGATCATCTCTTTTTGCTCAATTTGAAAGGCTTCATTGGTACTGCTAACTCTTTTAGCCCTTAGCAACTCTCCATAGGGGATACTCCACTTGAGACTTTCAGGGTGTCCACTGGAAGCATGTAATAGGCTATTGCCTGCTGTGCATTTGCGGAAGAGTTCAGTATTGACCTTGTGTTCATCAATCTTTATAAGTATATCCAAAAACTCAATTGAAAACCTACTCATTTTACATGTCAGACCTATATTAAAATCATTGTTGTTTAATTTACCAACAAAGTTGGAAGCCTCTTCCTCAGAACCTTTCCAAATAATGAAAAGGTCATCAATATATCTTAACCATAGGATTGCCTGACTGGTTTCTGGATATTTTTCTTCATCTTTAAAGATATTCTCTTCCCACCAGCCTAAAAAAAGGCAGGCAAAACTTGGAGCAAAGCAAGTGCCCATTGCAGTCCCAAGGGTCTGCTGATAAAGGACCCCATTAAACAGAAAGAAATTATTCATCAAGCAATATCTTATCATATCTATTATCATGCCAGTATGTGCCAGATATTTAAGTGATCTGGCATCCAGAAAATGTCTACAGGCTCCAATACCTTGTTCATGGTCGATAATCGTATACAAGGAATTGACATCCATAGTTAATAACAGGAAATCATCTTCCCATACAATACCCTCAAGCTTACCAAGAAAATCCTTAGTGTCGCGGACATACGAGGGAAGATTGACAACAAATTCCCTAAGAAAATGGTCAACGTATTTGGAGACATTTTCCAATGCACTCCCGCATGAGGATACTATAGGTCTTCCAGGTGGATTGATCCTATTTTTGTGAATCTTGGGAAGAATATACAACACCAGTAGTTTGGGAAAGTCTCTTTTTAAAAAACAATATTCTTCCCATACCAATAAGCCCTTATCTTTCCACTCCATGAGCAGTTGCCAAATACCCACAATACTATTGTTGTATATTTCTTTGGTGGTAACCTGATAGAATTGTGTGTTATTGAGTTGACACATAACTTCAGCAATGTACTTTTGTTTCTCCATAAGTACTATATTGCTGCCCTTGTCAGCCGGGCTGACAATTGTGTCTGTATCACTAGCCAAAGATGTAGTAAAAAAATGTTGAGATTGTGTTAAATTATGGTTACATTTGGACTTAAACCATGTTTTATGGCGAAATTGTGTCAAGTCTTTAACCACCAAATCATAAAATGTATCAATATTATCGTGGTTCATGATAGGGAAGAATGTAGATCTCGGCTTGAAACCAGTGGGAACAGACAGATCATACGTAATATTTAAATCATCAAGAATTTGATAAACACTCCTAGTTGCAATGGAGTCTGCAACGTTATTCTCCAATTCATACAAGGCAATCAAAGAATCTACATCACTAATATTAAGCACATCATGGGAAGCATCCCTATGGGAACCATCAACCCCCACGTCAGGGGAATTCTTTTGTTTGAACCATTTTTTTAACTTCAATTTTCTAATGAATTTGAAGAAATCAATCCTTGTCTCGGCATAGTTAAAGCGTTCTGTGGGGCAAAAGGAAAGGCCTAAACATAATGTAGATTTATCACTATCAGATAACACAAAATTAGATAAATTTACAATAGTTTTGTTCACCATATTTTCATCCATTAGGTTTGTAAGTTGGAGCTTTTTATTGATTTTTCCACTTGCCCCACATCGAAATTTGTTCTTGTTGCGATTTCTGACTCTCTCTCGCCTCTTCTGATTCCGCCCCGTCTTCCTCTTCGACCTGAAGCCCTGCCTTTGTAATTGGAATTTTGTCCTTGTTGGTTCTTGGATACCTGCCTGCCACGTCTCAGCAGGCGGTATTCGTCTAAAAAAGTTGCAGGTTTGTTAGTGACTTCTTCAATAGACTTCTCACTCTCAGTAGAACTGGGAATGTCAGATTCCTTTGCACTTTCAGCGTCAGTTTCCAAAGAAGAATGTCTCTCCATCATAGGTTGGCGGACTGGGGATGATTTATATAAATGATCGTATTTCCTATTAAAGGTCAAAATTCTTCCGCTTTCATAATCCCCTATGTCTCTATGTAGTTTTGTGTTGTTTTTTGGTTTTAATTTCCTCCTCATATTTCTTCAATCTAATGTTCATTGTCTCCATAAATTTGGATATCATCTCCTTCTCAGAACGTAAGTTCAAATCATCTTTTATTCTCTTGATATCCCCTAATAGGGTTTTCTGATCCTGCCACGCATATTTTATCAGTATCTGGAGCATATGTCTGGAGCTCATAGCTGAATTTTCTGCCCATTCCTTTAGCATCTCTGGATTGGGTGTCTCGTATGATGGTGTAATAAAAATACGTAGGCCCCTCGGAACCATTTGCTGATCGACATAATTTTGCAAAGATGTGGCATCCCACCATTTGGATATTTCAATTTTACTCAGTTTCTCCAATTTATGTAGCGTAGCATTAAGATCATTATTAATTTCCTGAGAATATATGTGAGGATTTCTCCTAAATGTGTCTTTGGAAAATAATGTTTGTGCTGCCAACCGCCTCTCATTCTCTATGTCATCCTCCATTATGCAGGGTTACTGCAAAGGATAAGATCAAAAGCTGAAAATCACAAGTCCCATGAATCCCCTAGGAAAGTTCCTAGTTCCCCTTGCCTAAATAAGCCAGAGAATATTCATCTGTCTCTGAAAGTCAGTATACGTAGTAGCTGTATTATATGGCGCAATCAAAAAGGAACAGGAGGAAACACCGAGTATTGATTCAAAAAAAGTTATTTTTAGAAAATTGCGAGGAGAATAACATACCTCAACCGTACATATAGGTCCTTCCAAGACCCTCCAGCAACAATAAACGGTGAGATCACATGTGTTTAATCCACATAGGTCAATATCGAGTAAACGATCCAAATAAATGCTCCAAACCAACGGAAAGAAAAAGCAGATCTAAGTACTGTATTTCCGTTTCACAATCAGCCGTGGTTAAAGTACAGTTCCAACAAAGCAACTTGCATCACGTAGATATCCAGAAAGCACGTCGTAAAAATCAGACGCGGCAGTAAATAACACAGGAGCTGTCCAAATATCCAAATGGTGGGATGCCACATCTTTGCAAAATTATGTCGATCAACAGATGGTTCCGAGGGGCCTACGTATTTTTATTACACCATCATACGAGACACCCAATCCAGAGATGCTAAAGGAATGGGCAGAAAATTCAGCTATGAGCTCCAGACATATGCTCCAGATACTGATAAAATATGCGTGGCAGGATCAGAAAACCCTATTAGGGGATATCAAGAGAATAAAAGATGATTTGAGCTTACGTTCTGAGAAGGAGATGATATCCAAATTTATGGAGACAATGAACATTAGATTGAAGAAATATGAGGAGGAAATTAAAACTAAAAAACAACAAAAACTACATAGAGACATAGGGGATTATGAAAGCGGAAGAATTTTGACCTTTAATAGGAAATACGATCATTTATATAAATCATCCCCAGTCCGCCAACCTATGATGGAGAGACATTCTTCTTTGGAAACTGACACTGAAAGTGCAAAGGAATCTGATATTCCCAGTTCTACTGAGAGTGAGAAGTCTATTGAAGAAGTCACTAACAAACCTGCAACTTTTTTAGACGAATACCGCCTGCTGAGACGTGGCAGGCAGGTATCCAAGAACCAACAAGGACAAAATTCCAATTACAAAGGCAGGGCTTCAGGTCGAAGAGGAAGACGGGGCGGAATCAGAAGAGGCGAGAGAGAGTCAGAAATCGCAACAAGAACAAATTTCGATGTGGGGCAAGTGGAAAAATCAATAAAAAGCTCCAACTTACAAACCTAATGGATGAACATATGGTGAACAAAACTATTGTAAATTTATCTAATTTTGTGTTATCTGATAGTGATAAATCTACATTATGTTTAGGCCTTTCCTTTTGCCCCATAGAACGCTTTAACTATGCCGAGACAAGGATTGATTTCTTCAAATTCATTAGAAAATTGAAGTTAAAAAAATGGCTCAAACAAAAGAATTCCCCTGACGTGGGGGTTGATGGTTCCCACAGGGATGCTTCCCATGATGTGCTTAATATTAGTGATGTAGATTCTTTGATTGCCTTGTATGAATTGGAGAATAACGTTGCAGACTCCATTGCAACTAGGAGTATTTATCAAATTCTTGATGATTTAAATATTACGTATGATCTGTCTGTTCCCACTGGTTTCAAGCCGAGATCTACATTCTTCCCTATCATGAACCACGATAATATTGATACATTTTATGAATTGGTGGTTAAAGACTTGACACAATTTCGCCATAAAACATGGTTTAAGTCCAAATGTAACCATAATTTAACACAATCTCAAAAAAAATGTATTACATTTTTGGCTAGTGATACAGACACAATTGTCTGCCCGGCTGACAAGGGCGGCAATATAGTACTTATGGAGAAACAAAAGTACATTGCTGAAGTTATGTGTCAACTCAATAACACACAATTCTATCAGGTTACCACCAAAGAAATATACAACAATAGAATTGTGGGTATTTGGCAACTGCTCATGGAGTGGAAAGATAAGGGCTTATTGGTATGGGAAGAATATTGTTTTTTAAAAAGAGACTTTCCCAAACTACCGGTGTTGTATATTCTTCCCAAGATTCACAAAAATAGGATCAATCCACCTAGAAGACCTATAGTATCCTCATGCGGGAGTACATTGGAAAATGTCTCCAAATACGTTGACCATTTTCTTAGGGAATTTGTTGTCAATCTTCCCTCGTATGTCCGCGACACTAAGGATTTTCTTGGTAAGCTTGAGGGTATTGTATGGGAAGATGATTTCCTGTTATTAACTATGGATGTCAATTCCTTGTATACGATTATCGACCATGAACAAGGTATTGGAGCCTGTAGACATTTTCTGGATGCCAGATCACTTAAATATCTGGCACATACTGGCATGATAATAGATATGATAAGATATTGCTTGATGAATAATTTCTTTCTGTTTAATGGGGTCCTTTATCAGCAGACCCTTGGGACTGCGATAGGCACTTGCTTTGCTCCAAGTTTTGCCTGCCTTTTTTTAGGCTGGTGGGAAGAGAATATCTTTAAAGATGAAGAAAAATATCCAGAAACCAGTCAGGCAATCCTATGGTTAAGATATATTGATGACCTTTTCATTATTTGGAAAGGTTCTGAGGAAGAGGCTTCCAACTTTGTTGGTAAATTAAACAACAATGATTTTAATATAGGTCTGACATGTAAAATTAGTAGGTTTTCAATTGAGTTTTTGGATATACTTATAAAGATTGATGAACACAAGGTCAATACTGAACTCTTCCGCAAGTGCACAGCAGGCAATAGCCTATTACATGCTTCCAGTGGACACCCTGAAAGTCTCAAGTGGAGTATCCCCTATGGAGAGTTGCTAAGGGCTAAAAGAGTTAGCAGTACCAATGAAGCCTTTCAAATTGAGCAAAAAGAGATGATCTCGAGATTTAAACAACGGGGATACCCTGATTGGGTTATCAAAAAAGCAATTGATAAAATCAAGGTTATACAAAGAGTTGACATCTTATTTGACAATACTCCCAAGCAAAAGATGGACAGTAATGATGACATCAGACTTATTATGACATATAATGATGATACGAAACAAGTTAGGAATATCATTGCTAAAAATTGGAAGATACTAAAAAGTGATTCTGTTATTGGTGATTTAATATTAAATAAACCTCAGATTACATATAGAAGAGGTCGTAGCTTACAGGACATGTTAAGATCTAATGATATCACTACTAGGTCTCAACTTAAACAACATGGCTTACAAGGTTTCTTTCCCTGTGGGCATTGTAAAGCATGCCGGAACAGTGTTATGCGGAAACAGTATGCACTATGTAAACCCTGTAAAAACAGGTTAATTAACCAATTTATAACATGTAGTACTCCGTTTGTTATCTATATATTGGAGTGTCCTTGCCAAAGATGGTACGTTGGTAGTACCAAACATAGGGGGTCATTCTGACCCTGGCGGTCATGGACCGCCAGGGCCAACGACCGCGGGAGCACCGTCAACAGGCTGGTGGTGCTCCCATGGCATTCTGACCGCGGCGGTACAGCCGCGGTCAGATACGGGAAACCGGCGGTGTACCGCCCGTTTCCCGCTGCCCAAGGGAATCCTCCATGGCGGCGCTGCAAGCAGCGCCGCCATGGGGATTCCGACCCCCTTACCGCCAGCCTTGTTCTGACGGTTTTGACCGCCAGAACCTGGCTGGCGGTAACGGGTGTCGTGGGGCCCCTGGGGGCCCCTGTAGTGCCCATGCCAATGGCATGGTCACTGCAGGGACTCCCTAACAGGGCCCCACCAAGATTTTCAGTGTCTGCCACGCAGACACTGAAAATCGCGACGGGTGCAACTGCACCCGTCGCACCCCTTCCACTCCGCCGGCTCAATTCGGAGCCGGCATCCTCATGGAAGGGGGTTCCCCGCTGGGCTGGCGGGCGGCCTTCTGGCGGTCGCCCGCCAGCCCAGCGGGAAACTCAGAATTCTTGCGGCGGTCTTTTGACATCGGAGCGGTATTCTGCCGGCGGGACTTTGGCAGGCGGCCTCCGCCGCCCGCCAAAGTCAGAATGACCCCCATAATGTTAAGAAACGGATTATGGAACATATGCGAGCCATTACTTCAGTTGATGATCATTATCCTGTAGCAAGACATTTCAAAGAAAAACATAACTCCGATTGGACTTAGTTGGCTTACTTTGGCATTGAACATGTCCCTCCATTCCATAGAGGGGGCAATAGGGAACTAATACTGAGGAAAAAATAGTCAAAATACATTTTAGATTTGGAGACTAAGATACCCAAAGGATTGAATAGTGGGGAAGAATTAAAAACTCACTTATACGATAATTCATAATTGGGCATTTTGCTGTAGATAAGTCTGTATGTAGTGAACTCCAAAGATTTAATAGTATTTTTAAAGAACCTAATAACTGTATTGAGTGCTAATAGAGAGTGTTAGTAGGAGATGCACTTTCATTTCATTTTTCTATAATTGGTACAGTTTTAAAATGATGTTTTCTTAGATTTGGGTATATAGGGTTATATATTAAGTGTATTTATATGTCTTTTCAGATTTAATGTGTCGGATGAAATTAATGCTGTTTTCCACCTGCCACCGCTTCTTCCTACACTACACGATATTGGGTGTTGTCAGTACAGATTATGAGATAAGAAAATGCCTAATTAATTTGTTTATTTTGCTGATCTGTCCCAGTATAATTAACTGTATAAAAAGTGGTATAGGGGTATTACTATTGTAGGTAGTATGGTTAAGGTTACTAATTAATTTTTACATCGTATGGCTTTAGTTCACCGTTTGATCTATAAGTAACAATATTTTATTATGATGTATCAGTCTGGTGGACTTCCATTACTTGGCCTATTTTTACCTTCCGTCTCTGCTCGTTTAATTTCCCCATTATATTCCCCTTTTTTATGGTCACACGATTGTATAACTAGGTATTTTATATTTATATTTTTGTATATTTATATGTTTATATATTTATATATATCAATTTATTTATTTATATGACAACTGTGTATTGGTATAGATGTGACTAGTTATTGGAATTCAGATGTAATTCTCTTTGAGACTGTGATTTTAAGGTTTTTTTTCTTTCTTCTATCTGGTATCTGCTGTTTGTCCTATTTTTATGTTTATGACGGGTTAGTATTTAAACAATGGTGACTGGGTGGTGAATACCACGTGATCAAGGCTGCTGTGTCAGCCGAAACGCGTTGTGCTTTGATTAAACCTGTTTCTCACTTTCCCTGAATCCTGAGCGTGCAATATATATAATTTTTCTTTTTGTTGGATTTATAAATACCGGCTTGCTCGTGCCGGTCTCTGCACCACCCCTCTTGGGCCATTTGAGTTCCTTTCGAGCATTCGAAGGTTGTGATATATATATATATATATATATATATATACAATTAATGTATGCAAGTAATTTCTATGACTTGACAATAATTCCTCTAATTCACATTTTATCACATGCCTTCGAATGTTAGTTTAGATATTGGGATTAGCGCTGTTGCTTTATCAGACCTGTATACATGAACTGGGCTGATAAAGAGATTATATGGTAAGGGAAAGGACCAAGCTTTGATACTATACCATTCTAAATGAGAGGTATTTTAAGCATTATCAGCATATATTTTTTCTACTTTTGAACATAATAGGGATATGAGATTGATTATGTAGACATTATTTGCAAAATTAAGGTTGATGACTTGATAACGATTATTCAGATATTCAGCTCTCAGCACAGCCGTTGAGGTGGCAAGTTAGCGCTGATTGGTTATTTTTAAATATCGGGTAGGGGAATCTGGAGGAATGATGTCAGACGGCAAATGCAGGACATCACTATATAAGCTGTGAGGTGTTTTCAGTCTGGTTTGCAGCTCTTGTCTTCTGGCGTAATCATGTCACAGATAATTAGGTAAATGTATTGAGAGTCAAAACAGATCCTATGCTAATGAGTCAAAGTGTGATGTTTTCATTAATTTTTATTGCCCTTTCCTCTATGTTTTCAGAAACTCTGGATGGCAAATTTTGAAAAGTTTGCATACTCAATAGTCTTGACTGAGGATATTTGAGTTTGGGGTGCTTCTTGAGGTGATTCGTAGCACTACGATTTTGGGTGGTGAAGAGTTGAGTGATTAGGTAAGAAGGAATTTAAGAGGTCGGAATCAGGTGATTCATGATTTTGAATTAATTTAGAGCATGAAGACTATTGATTTCTTATATTCGGTTTTTCGATTCCATACTGTTTTCTTGTGGTGATCTGTTGTTGGTGATTTTGCAGACATTGTCATTAAACTCATGTGTTGCACTAGGGTTAATTATCTAGTAAGAATAAATGTTATTTCAGGTTATGAGGATTGAATTATTGGTTATATTTAATATAACACTACTCCACCAAACCTTGGTATTTTTTTGTATAAGGTGTCTGGGTCTGTCCTGTGGTACATAGGTGGGTATATATGGTGGGAGTTAATGCTTCAGCAATGAGAGGTAAGGTATCTGAGCCTGCCCTCGTGGTCTACTGGTGGGAACGTATGGTGGTAGGTAATGCTACAACAATGGGCCAGGTAAGGTGTCTGGGTCTGCTGTGGTGGTCTACGCGGGAGGTTATGGTGGGAGGTAATGCTACAACAATGGGAGATGAGGTGTCTGGGCCTGCCCTTGTGGTCTACTGGTGCGAACATATGGTGGTAAGGCCACAACAATAGGTCAGGTAAGGTGTCTGGGCCTGCTGTGGTGGTCTACTGGGGAGGGTATGGTGGTAGGTAATGCTACACCATTGAACCAGGTAAGCTGTCCGGGTCTGCTGTGGTGGTCTACTGGGGGAGGTTTTGGAGGGACATAATGCTACAATGGGAGATGAGGTGTCTGGGGCAGCCCTTGTGGTCTACTGGTGAGAACGTATAGTGGTAGGTAATGCTACAACAATGGGCCAGGTAAGGTGTCTGGGCCTGCTGTGGTGGTCTACTCAGGAGGTTATGGTAGGAAGCAATGCTACAACAATGGGTCAGGTAAGGTGTCTGGGGCTGCTGTGGTGGTCCACTCAGGAGGTTTTGGTGGGACATAATGCTACAACAATGGGAGATGAGGTGTCTGGGCCTGCCCTTGTGGTCTACTGGTGCGAACGTATGGTGGTAAGGCCACAACAATAGGTCAGGTAAGGTGTCTGGGCCTGCTGTGGTGGTCTACTGGGGGAGGTTTTGGTGGGACATAATGCTACAACAATGGGAGATGAGGTGTCTGTGCCTGTCTTGGTTGACTAGTGCTGGTGGAATATAGTGTGAACAGAGGAAGGTGAGGCTAACTTGCCTCTCCTATCAGATGTTGGCTGGAAGGGCTACAGGATGTTAGCAGACATGGTCTGCACAACCACGGCTTCTAGAGGGCCTGGCTCCTGGGCCCATTGGATAGCCTTGGCTCACGCTTAGTGATAGCTTGGGAGGTGGAATAGTTATTTGCACCCCAGTAGTTGTCTGGTGGGTCTACACATTGTAATAAGCTCTCGGAGTGTGGGGTAGTTGAACCAACCCTATGTGCCCTGCAACTGGTGCAGCATGATCTTACAGACGGCAACTACTTGAAGGAAAACGATTTAAGCCATTTCTCCTTCATTTTGCAGATGACCGATGATGATGATTATAATAATAATCATCATCATAATTAAAAAAACACAAGTTTTTGGTGATCTTCCAGTACCCCCACCAGGGAGCATTGTGCCAGGTCTATTGCAGTGCAGGCCTCTCCCCGCACAGCCTGGCCAGAGCTGTGATGCTTGTCCCGCTGCTTCCTTGTATGTTTAAGATCCAAAAGAGGCAACAGCTACCCCGCAGCCAACTGGACAGCAGCCTGGGTGCAAGTGCTGCTGTTTGTCAGAGGACCACGCCTGCTCGTCATTCACGTGCACATTGACCCACTTCAGCATACACGCCAACAGACCCAATCCAGGTGGGAAAGGGAAACACCCAGAACAACGAGTCAACCGCCACCTCTGCATCATGTACCACTGTTCCTTACTCAGGTGTCCACCATGTTCTGCTTCCTAGCGATGAAATCCTAGATAGTCATGGCACACCTTATAGATAAGGCTTCCACTTTTTCATTTTTACTGATTTTTACAGATAAATACAGGCAGAAAACAATGTGCTTCCTGTCTGTTTTTATTTTTAAATGTGGAAAACTGTGGAAAATTGGGCTTCCTGTGGGTGACTCTCCATGCTGTCTTTCGTGATTTACACAACAGCTGAGCAGATAGCATGAGGACTTAAAAACTGGTTGAGATTTCCCTAAATGCAGGTTTATGTTAACATATATTTGTATTATAATGCTGATGTTACCTGTGGGTGTAATTTTTGTACATCATTTGCCAAAACGCAACAGGTAGCAAAGTATGAGTGCATGTTTATCAGTTAAGTAAATGTGGAAATATACCATGTTACGACCCCAGTTATTCTCCAAATACAAAATAAATACCGATAAATAGCAATAAGATGGCCAAAAAATAATCAGATAAATAGAGACGGAAATGTTATAAAAATAAATACCATAAAACCGGGAGCCCTTCTTATATAGATGGGAAACTCGTGCTAATAATGAGCTGAGGTCCGTCCTGTGACGTCAACGCACCGGCAGATTAGTGAAGAGCAAGCAAGCACTGCAGGGCCTTACTCCAGGTTAACGCCCGTCGCCCTCTCGCAACATGAAGGGCCATTAGACGACGCCCGTGTGCAGAAGTCATTCTCATTCACAGCTCCGCGACTCCCCAAAGCGCCATGCCACGGACCTCAGTGCGACGTCACACAGTAATGCACGTTTTCTGGCCAAAAGATGCCTTACGTAACTTCTATACAGCTTTGTATTACCGCCATGGTAAAATTGTAAAGCGCTCCATCGATTCCTGCAGGTTTTCTATTGATCATACCGTTGCATTATTTGTACACAGATTAAACAATTCATGTAAAGCGCCCTGACTGCCTTGGACTGAATAAGCGCTATATAAAAAACCCAAATAATTAGCTAACTGAAAACAAACACCTGCCAAAACTGAAGTACAGATAGATGCACATCAGTACCAACGCGTCGTAATTATGTATGTAATGCGAAACACACACTTTTTTATTACACCAATCGCAGTCGTGCGAATGTAGTATTCATTTAATATACATTTAAACCGACAGCGGCTATGTTCAGGGTTCTAGCAGACAATACAATATCACATCAATGTTGCTGCTTAGGAGAAAAGGGTTCTACTTCCGTGGTTTCTGAAATGATTGTAGTATTTTGTTGTCACTATATTTAATAAATGTAACATGACAATAAAATAATACATGTAGCTATTGTTCCTCTCCAGCACGTGGACAGAGGAATAGATGTATATTGTGACCATTAGTGTATTGACATCAAAGAAGGACACATATGTACAGCTCTAACGCCCACGTCCCTCTGTGATCTCTTTGAACCTGGGCTGTGCCGAAGAGGTGTGAGAAGTGGGCGGGGCGAAGCCGGTGCCAGGGCTCAGTTCTGACCCAGACATGAAAGCTGCGGCATCCACTGACATTCCTCCTTCAGGTACATCAAACACTGGCACTGCCCACCCCCGGCACCTTTTAACCGTACCTGGAATACACGTGCCCGTGGCCCCTTCCCATGAGCCTCTGCTCCAGGAGCTGCTATAACCGGGGCCGAGGTTGGCCTCTCACAGGACAGAGTCAGGAGCTGAGAGGAGGATGGAGAGAGACCCGGAGCTGGAGGTGGTGATCTGTGAGGTGCTGTCTCTGGAGAATGACTACCCTCGAGTCTACCCCACCAAGAGGGCTCGAGAGACCCCCCAGCAGCAGACAGAGCCCCCAGCAGCCCGGAGAGGTGAGTGTCCGGACTGGTCCTGGCCCAGCAGCCTGGCCCGGGCTGTATCCTTAGTGTCAGTTATTGTTTATAAGAGATGAGGAGAGTTTCTAACAACCCTTCTGTCTCCGCCCTGCAGGAGCATCTCACGAGGAGGATGGAAGCACCCCCAAGAGGGCCGGGCCTGCCGTGCCCTCACAAGAGCCCTCAAGTCCGTCTGGTGGTGCCCTCAAGAGGACCAGGCCTGCCGTGCCCTCAGAAGAGCCCTCAAGACCGTCTAGTGGTGCCATTAAGAAGGCCAGGCCTACTCTCCTCTCAGAAGGGCCCTCGGTGTCTCCTGGTGGGTCCCTTAAGATGTCAAGACCCTCTCTGCCCTCGCCAGAGCCCTCAGTGCCCTCCCCGGGAGGGGACAGCAGGAGGAGGACCAGCTTCAGGCCAGACCAGCTCGCCCTCCTGAGGGCAGCGTTTCATCTCAACCCCTACCCTGACTTCAGCAGCAGGTCCCACATCTCCGAGGTGACCGGGGTCCCCGAATCCAGGGTCCAGGTGAGTGGGGGCGCGCGGCCCTTGTGATGCTCTCGTGCACCGGGGCAGCATCTCCTGTGTACTGTACTTAGCATCTCTCTCGTCATCTCTACCTTTAATTACTGCTCCTTCTAAACGCCCCCCCTCCAGTGATGTAAGTGGTAACACCCCCTAACCCTACCCGTTCATTCTGATGTGAGGCATCGTTCAATGTATGGGTAGGACCTAACCTTTGAGGTCTCTCTCTCTCTTCCACCTCCATCCGCTTTTTCCTCTCTTCTTAGATCTCTGTTCTTAAATAATCGACAGATTTGTCCCAGAGTAGGCTGTTCCTTGGTTTCTCTGCCCCGAGCCTCCCTGCCTCTATGAGTTATTTCAAAGTTGTGCACAGAACAAGAATGGACAGAAAGAGACAGGAGCTGGTGGAGAAGGTTGGGGGGAAGGGTGGGACAGAGGATAAAGAGCAAGAGGGGAGTCCCAGGGGTCCAAGGCTGAGGGGTGCAGAGATTCATACCCCTGGTGGGGCTGGGGGGGGGGGTGGGGGGGGGGGAGTTTGTACTTTGTCTGACTGCTCATGTCTGTCCCCTCCTCACCCTCTGGCCTCTGTTTTCCCTTTGGACACAGGTCTGGTTCCAGAACCGCAGAGCCCGGCACTTACCCAAACCTGCAGAACCATCTGTGGGTCAGCAGCACCGGCGGCAGCACTGGCAACTGGACCAGAACCAGCACCAGGAACAGTACCGGGACCAGAACCTGTACCAGCACCAGAACCAGCACCAGGACCAGAACCTGTACCAGCACCAGGAACAGAACCAGTACCAGGACCAGACCCCACATTATCCAGCCACAGTCAGAAGAATACAGACACCGGATATCCGGACACCAGGATCCCCTCTGACTCTGAGGACTGGGCCTTCTCCTGTCCCCCAACAAGCCTCCTGCCCTCAGGGTCCCGGGCACCCTGGACCAGGAGACGCCCCGGCTCCGCTGCTCTGGAACCTCCAGGAGGACTACCTGTGTGACCTGGACTTCCTGGAGGGGTGGCCCATTGCTTCTCCGTGGTCTCCCGTCTTCACCTTTGGCTCTTCCCATCATGCACTGGGGCTCAGTGACCAGCTCAGTAGCGGGCCCTGAGGTCCTTGCACTTCAGGATGGTGTCGTATGAACCGCCAGAAGGAGATTGGTCCAAGGTACACTTTGGGAGGGTCTTGGACACATATTTCTTCAGGAAGAGTTTAACTGTAGGTCTCAGGGAGGGTTAATGGTGGGAGCTCAGTGTAGTGGGAAACATTATAATTACAAATATTTATTATTTATTGTACCGTCAGTGTTCTCCAGAATATACATTCTTATTTTATTTGCACTAATAAATGGTGATCTCAGTTCTCTGTATTACCCATTTTTTGCCCCAAGTTCTGCTTTGTGATTTGTAGATTTGTTTACAAACATGAAATAAAAAAATGGAACATTTCGACTATTTTTGTCTTTGTTTATCTTACACCTTTTGTTGACTTACACCCTGTGATTCAATATGATAAAAAGACTGACAAAATATCATCTCCAGCTGGAGCTGGCTGCTGCGTGACCAGCTGTGACTACATTTTATTAGTCATTCTTCCAGCTGTGAAACGGGCGGAGCTTTTTCACTCTTCCGTGCGCTTCTTAAAGCGTGAGGCGTGCCTTCTGGGCAACCATTACCCCGGCGCCACTGCCCCTTCGTACAACTGGGAACATTATTAAAATGTGAAACGAAACCGATGTGGTTTTAAGAAAGCTTTAAACACACATCTGCTCCTACCCTCCCCTCGGTTTAATCTCCGGCATTCCTCGCTCAATCCTTATACGTTCAGCAACATTTCAGACCTGGAGTGTTTCCCATGTTCACGTTTTAACAAAGCGCAGCCGCAGTCCATGCGCATCCCTCTGGTTTCGCTGCTGCCCATGGGTGTGTTGTGCCACATGACCCCGGGCCAGTGACCTGTGGCCCCAGACCCTGTCCTGGGTGACAAGATCTTTGCACTGCTCTGTATTGCCCGATTGCTGTGTGTATGCATTATTACCGTGGATTCTTTCTCGAAAGTGCACCGACATTCCATGTATGGGCTGCATATGGACCTTAACGCATAGCATTGGCTTCCTTGCAGTAAGGTACATGAAACAATGTTATGCTCCAATAGGGCTGAAAAGTTAGTTTAATTTCCACAATAATATACTATGTCACTGTTCTCTCTCTCTCTCTCACGCACACACCACACGCACACACACACCCACACACATACCACGAGCGCACTGTCTCATGCCCCCTTGTGAGAACCGATACACATAGCACATGATGCTGGGCCTAGGGGTACAGATGTCTGAACCTTCATCAGGAGAGTTGTGTCCAGGAGTTGTGTCCACGTAGCCATTGGCAAGACCCCCAGCTGTAGCCAGCACAGTCTGTGGCAGACCCAGGCCGGCCTTTAGGCTTGCATCACACTTCCAGGGGGTCATTTAGGGGTCGCCAGGGGTCGCATCTGCGACCCCTGGCTTGCCCCTTGCGACCCCTAACACTGCCTATGTGACCCCTGGCCTCAGAGGTGGCAAAGTCAATGCCTGGAACACAGTGGGAGCTCATATTTAAAAAAATGCTTTTAAATGTTTGTTGTGTGTTGGCTTGCAGGTGGGTGTTTTGAGGGTGTGTGTGTGTGTAATTACGTGTGAGGGTGAAATTTAAGGACAAAGGGCGCGCAATGGGCCTGCAAAGTCATTTCTGCTACCTCTGGCATTTTGGTGAATTGATGTTAATGCACACTTTTGATTATGGCAGATAAATACCTATTAACATTTAGGAACTCGGCTATGTAGGAATCAATATACAACTACATGCTGCTTATTTTTTCATTCTTTTCACTTTCCTTATGTGTGCTATCACTTATATACTTGTGACTGTTGCTGTTTTGCTACATATATGCAATAATAGGTTGGTGTGCAATATAAGCGGGTAAATTGTAATTGTAATAGTATTTGTAAAGCGCTTACTACCCCTGACAAGGCGTCGAAGCGCTTTTCCTCGAGTAGCATGCTACTCCGAAACCCAACAAGAATTAGTGATGAATTAGTATCGGGAAATATGAGTACAGTTTTAGTATTATTATGAGTTAATTTGAGCCGCGGATATGATAGTTTGTTAGTTAGATTGAATGGAGTAATGGAGGGGTGGAGGAGGAAAGAAATCCAGAAGTTTTAATTGGAAGTATATCCCTCATTTACTCATCCCAAAGGCTTGGGATGAGTAAAGGGGGATGGAGGAGGGAAGAGTCTGTGGAAGGGTTAGGGAGATCATAGTAACAGGGTGAGATAAATGAGGGCGAATTTAGGAGGGTTGTTTGGGAGGTCACGGTAGTAGAGTGAGGTTTGGTGAGTTTGATGTGGAAGCGGAGGGAAGAGCATAGGCAGAGTTATTTGGGAGATGAAAGTAGTAGAATGGATTTGGGATGAGTCAGAGTGAGAATGGAGGATAGATTGATAGAGACATGACATGATGATGGGTAGATAAGTGTGATAAGATGAGAGCAGGGATTCATAGATAGCTAGTATAACAACCCACGAACATGCCAAGTACAGAACAGCATACACACATAAATAAATATATATATATATATACACACAAACACATGAATACACACACATATGCACACATATATGTACATACAATACATAATTTGAACCATGGGTAAATATACTTAGTCAACCAGGTTTAAAAGAGTGTGTGTGTATTTTATTGTTATGACATAGTAGCGATACATATTTTCTAAAGAACTATACATAACTAGAAATATACACATAATCAGAAAAAATATTTATCAACATAGGCATATGCAGTCCATAGTTGTTTGAATATGGTGGTTATGAAGGAAAGAGCCAACTCTTGAGTAGTTTTCTGAAGACAAGAAAGTTATCTGTGGCTCTTATAGTTGGGGGTAATGAATTCCATAGTTTGGCTGCTTGAACGGAGAAGGATGTACCACCTATAGTCTTTTTCTTGTATGGTGGTGTTCTAAGGCAGGGTGCCAATCTTGAGCGGAGGTTTCTTTGTTGGATGTATTTGGTTATTTTGTTTCTGATAAAAAGCGGTCCTGTTCCATGTATAGCTTTGTGCGTGATACAAAGCAGCTTGAAAGTGCATCTTCTGGCAACGGGTAACCAGTGTAGTGCTCTCAAGGCGGGGGAGATGTGGGCTTGCAGCTTTACATGTAATAGTAGAGTTCTGAATATGTTGTAGTTTTTTCATAATAGATAGAGATGATCCATGGTAGAGGCCATTGGCAAAATCTAGTTTGGATAGTACAAGCGGGATAGTAGCTTGCACATTGTGTGGAAATCTGAGGTGGGGAAGATGCGTCGTAGAGTCTTCAAGGTGATGAAGCTTGTTCATGCTAATTTGTCCACTTGGGCATTCATAGTTAACTTGGAGTCCATGGTGCTTCCAAGGTTTTTAACTTCCTTGGATAATTGAGGAGGTGGTCCGAGATCGTCAGGCCAGACGCACAGAGGGTCATAACTTTTTCCAGTCACCACATATGAGTATTTCTGTTTTGGAGGTATTTAGTTTGAGATGGCTCCAGGTCATCCACTGATCAACGGCTATGAGGCAACTGAAGATTTCTGAATTTTTAATGTTTTTGGGGCATTCTACTTTAAGTAGTATTTGTGTGTCATCTGCATAGTTGTAGCATGTGAGATGAAAATCATTGATCAGTTCTGGTAATGATATCATGTAGATGGTGAAAAGCAAAGGTGAGATGATTGATCCTTGGGGGATCCCTGCTTTTTTGAGGTAGGGTTTGGACGAGAAGGGGGGCGAGTAGATGATATAAGATCTTTTTTGAAGATAGGAAGTAATCCAGTCGAGAGGAGTCCCTTGTATGCCGGCTTCGTGGATTCTTTGAATTAGGGTGTCATGGTCAACCGTGTCAAAGGCAGTCAAGAGGTTCAAGAAAAGTAGTGCAGCAACTCCATTGCAGTCAACTGTGTATTTATGATCATCCCAGATTGCTATGAGTGCCGATTCAGTGCCTCTTCCTGGGCGGAATCCAGTTAGGAAGTCTGAAAGTATAGAATTGTCTTCAATGAATTGAGACATCTGGGCGAATCACACCTGTACGTGTGGTGTGTGTACTGACTTGGGGTAGTAGATTGAGGGTACCTCTCTATAAACCTGCTGGATCTTTGTCATGACTCATTGCTCATCTCTATATGGGCCCTTCCTTTGTAGTCTGAAGGATGGGTTTGTTTGACACCTATTTCTTTCCTCTACTTTGCACAATTCGTAAGAACACCTTTGAAGGCGGTTGGACGGGATAAAGAGCAATCTGTTGGGTGTGAACAAATCTTTGGCATGCATTGGATGGATGATGGAGAGATTGACAGACAGATGGACTATCTGAACGAAGTATGTGTGTATATATAGATATATATATTTATCTCCAACCACTAAGATGCTCGGTGACCAATGCCCCACAGGGGTGGTGCGTTGCTGCTGGAGCGACTAGAGTGACAGAAAAAAACTTCTTGAAAGACCAAGAAAACGCGCACTCAGTACTCCAAAGGTGGTGAAAGTTTATTGCTCCAATTGACGTGTTTCAATCCATAAGTCTTGTTCACAATGTCAACATCTCACCATATACGTGTGCTATAAGTGCACTCAGTGTTAATAAACATTGAGTGCACTTATAACTCACCACCTTTGGAGTTCTGAGTACGCATTTTCTTGTTCTTTCAAGAAGTGTATATATATATATATATATATATATATATATATATATATATATATATATATGCTACACGTATTTTCTTCTCTTTTGTGTCTTGACTTTTCTTTATACTCGAGAAGAAAATACGTGTAGCATATTTATGGGATTCCCGTTCCCATGTCAAGACCACTACGTTGGAGCCTCGATATCTCGGGGAATTATTTTTGGATATATATATATATTAATATATATATATATATTAACTGTAAACCAAAGGTTAAAGTAACCTTATAGTTAGGTGACTTTCTCAGTGACAACATTAACGTTTTGAAATAACTAAAAAAAACAGAATTCATCAGTGATAGTTAGTAAGCAGCACTAACTTTAACTTGCACCCCCAGCATGCATTGCTTATGACCTCACATGTGACAGCTCTTAGGACATGTTCTATGACATTATTTATGACATCACTGATGACACCTCAAATGACAACATTAATGATATCACCGATGATATCATCCGAGTGTGGTATTTTGTTTTACAGTTTACATAGCGGCAGGTAACTACCATATTACTTTTCTACGCAATTTTTTATAGCTTGGGTGCAGCTAATGGGTGTAAGTGTTCACAAAACGCATGTGTTCCTAATCTGCCATAGCTGTATAGAGGCATTGAGCATGTTCTAATTGATTGCATTCAAGAGTAACTGCGTACAAGCAACACTTGACTTGTATTCATTATGCTCCACACAACTTTTTGGTTCGGCAGAAAAAAATCCCAACAGGAGAAAGATTCTACATAGTACATACTAACTTTTGTAAGCAGCCTTGAATTATTAGAGAGAATTGTGTCAGCATAATTTATACTAAACATGGAAGACTGTATGCACCAGCTACTAACCTATGTAAGTGTGCTTGTTTTCCTTCAGAAGAAGGGCTATCCATAACGTTTTCACTTTAAAATGAAGGGTGCAGGTAGTATGATCTTTGGCACCATCAGATCTTTTTTTATTTTTAGCAAATAGTGTCTTTTCTCACAACTGTGGCATACAATGTACACTGCTCTTAGTAAATAATTTATAATACATTATGGTGTATTCTCCATGATAGTTTCACTGTTTGCAAACTGTGGTAAAGAATGAACTCTCTCCATAGAGTAAAAAGTGTTTACAGTACTCAGTTCTCTACTGATATCAACTTCATTTCTTGATGTAGGTTCAGTGTGTGCCAGGGGTTTGAAACAGATACAAGCTGTCTAATCTAGGGCATTTGTTTTGGAATTGGCATTCACCAGTTTGACTTTCTCTGAACAGTGTATACAGGTTGAACACCATACTCATTGAGGGTTTTCCAAATATCTGTGGTTGATTGTTAATGTAAACTATGCTACGTGTAAAGGCATAGCAATATGTGGGACAACAAAGCTTGGATGATTTCATCATTGAAGTTATCAATGATGTCATTTGAGATGTCATCAGTGATGTCATAAATTATGCCATAGAACATGCCATGAGTGATGTCATATGTGAGGTCATAAGCTGTGCATGGTGAGTGCACAGGTTATAGCTAGTGAGTATTAAACAGATAAATATTTACTAGAAATTGTTTATTTCCTCAGTTATTGTAACTCTGATATGGGGACATGTCACCAGCAATCTTTTTTTTCATATGTCAATACTCTTGAAGAGGATCGTGAGATCAAAAACTTCTAAATTTCATTGTCATCAATTCTATATTTTTTATAATGTTATCAGTTATTATTTAATGCAAATCTATAATATAATAGAGTAGTGAATAAAAGATGGTTGATTTTTTTTTTAAGTGATGGCTGTCACAAGATGCTAGCGGGAGCTGGATGCACAGTCCCCTGTGTGGACTGCGAGGGGGCTATACTTCCTGTTTTCCACTCACGACCCAGTTGCAAGATCATACATTTAGAATTAAGTTAATTACAGTGTTTTACAGTAATTTTGAATGAAATTGAACAATAGACATGTTGGTTAAGGTAGAAAAATGAATTATAAACTGTTCTATAAAAGATACAAAGGAAGTATTTTTTACAGTCTTGTGAGATACTCGCGAGAGGCCCAGGAGAGGAAGCACACCCTAAGGAAGGATTCTGATTGGTTTAGACGCTCGAAAAAGGGGAAATTCCTACAATATATCTCCTTGGAACCCTAGAGAGTTTCTTAACACACACACACCTTGCTCCACTCCCAATGATGAAGCATGACACTATTTAGTAGGTGAATGCACTTTTAAGAAACTCACTAGGGTTCCAAGGATATATATTGTAGGAATTACCACTAAATTTTTCCCTCTCCCCTTTTTTCAGCGTGTAAGATTAGGAATAATAAGGGAGGACGAGGGGGGTACCTCTCGCCCCTCTCTCTTTTTGTGTAAAGTTTGGTTCATATGAATGTCTTGAGAAGGAGAAGATTCTATCTCACTAGACTTTCATGTGATCCTAAAACACTTCACCGCAGGCCCATTAATGTTCCATGCTTGTCTCCTGAGAAGTTCGCATGATCATAAACACCTTGTGGCAGGCCTAGTAATTTTTCATGCTGGTCTTGCAAGATGCTTTTGGGTTCAAATGAGCCCATGCGGCAAGCTTCACTCTCTGAAGCATGCACACTAATCTTGCGAGACTCTCACAGGATCACAACACAAAATATTAGTATGTGTAAGAGACTAGTCTCTCTACTAAGAACCCTCTCTTGGATAATGGGTATCCACACTAGGGTATGGGAGTGACTGCTCTCTCCTTTCAGAACTCTCTCTCAGATGATGAGTGTGCATAGTAGGGTGTGAGGAGGAACATGCTTCTCCTATCACTTCTGTCTCTCAGATGTTGGGTGTGCGTTGTAGTGTGTGGGAAGGGACCGCCCTTTCCTGTCAGCCCTCTGTCTCAGATGACAGTTGTGCACAGTAGGGTGTGTAGATGGACTAGCTCTCCTTTGAGACCTCTCTCTCAGATGATGGGTGTCCATAGGAGGGCATGGGGAAGGACTGATCTATACTTTGAGACCTCTCTCTCAAATGAGGAGTGTGCACACTAGGGTGTATGAGGAGGGACTGACCTCTCCTGTCAGCCCTCTCTCTCAGATGTGCATAGCAGGGTGTGTACGCAGACTAGCTATCCTTTGAGATCTCTCTCTCAGATGATGGGTGTGCTTTGTAGGGTGTGTGGATGGACTGGTCTTTCCTTTCAGAGCTCTCTCTCAGATAACAGATGTGTGTAGTAGTGCATGGGGAGGGACTGGCCTTTCCTTTCAGACATCTCTCTCAGATGATGATGTGCATAGTGGCGTGTGTAGACAGAATTACCTCTCCCTTCAGACCTCTCTCTCAAATGACAGGAGTGTGCAATAGGGTGTGTTAATGAAACAGCCTCTCCTTTGAGACCTTTCTCTGAGATGATGGGTGTGCACAGTATGGTGTATGGGGAGGGACTGTCCTCTCCTTTCACGCCTCTCTTTCAGATGACGGATGTGTGTGGTAGGGTGTGGGGAGGAACTGCCCTCTCCTTTCAGGCCTCTCCCTCAGATGACGGGTGTGCATGGGAGGGTGTGTGGAGAAAGTCTGGCCTCTCCACTGAGACCTCTCTTGCATGACAGGAGTGCATAGTATGCTCTGTCAAGGGACTTTCCTCCCTGCTAACTCCCCTCTCTCTGGTAACAGCTGTGCATAGTAAAGTGTGGGAGGAGATAGTACTCTACTCCAGACTCTTACCAAGCAAATGGGCGTACATAGTAGACTCTTCTAAACACCACCATCATCCCCAGTAATACTCGTTCCTACAGTAGCAAGAGTGCATACAGCAGTGTATTCAAAGATCACCTACTTCTTTTTACTTTTCACATTCTCATGAAAGACTCACAAGATTATAACATTTAAAAAAAAAAAAACTAACTTTCCACTCATCACAGTACTTATCAGCTACACACCTTCTCTCAATAGAAGGACCACAATATGCATTTGTACTAGTAGAGTGTTTCGAGAATTCATATATTTTTTTTAAAATATTTACGTTCATGCATGATGGCAAAAATTATTTTACATTTTTTATATACTTATAATGTTCACAATGGCTATCCCTTAAACACCTCCTCTCTAAATCTAGGGTGGGTGGGATGGTATCCCCTTCTGCTGCCCACTTAGTTTTTTTACTTTATTTTCACAACATCTCCAGTTTTTCCACAGTAAACAGTAATGGCCACAATTTAATTTCTAACATTCTAACAGCCAGCCAATCCGACCGCTTGCGGGACCACAGGAGCCTGTGACTCATGCGAGAGTGTGAAAGCTCATGGGGAAAACTGGCCTCTGACCAATCACAGGGCTCCATTTTTTATTTCGTGCTTACAAGACTCTTGCAAGCCCAACAGCCAAATATACAATTATTTTTTACCCTTAATTTTTCAAAAAGTACTGAAAGGATTTACACCACATAACAAAAAGCACAATGTGTGGACCAAGATTTAGCTTCCTGGCAAATTTGGTGTAATTTTCAGCAGTTTTTGCTAATGTCTGTGTTAAAGAAGTCTATAGTAAATGCATTAAGATTTTATGTTTTGCCCCCCCCCCACACACACACACACTTTTTTCTCAGGATTTTTACGTTTTGGGACCCCACTTGACAGATCACCCCAAAGCTTACCAGGAACAAGCTTAGATCTTAGATGGATTAACTTCTTTTCAGAAACTTTTGGAAAGATTGGTCAAGCTGAGCCAAAGTTATTTGCAAACCAAAAAACACTGGCCCATATTTATACTTTTTGACACACAATTGCGCCAACGCAGTTGTGCGTCAAAAATTTTACCGCCGGCTAACGCCATTCCAACGCACCATGCAGACGCCTTATTAATGGAATGACGCTAGCCAGCGCTGCGGACTGGTGTGCGTAAAAAAAAATGACTCACACCAGGCAGCGCCGGCGTATGAGAAAATGGGGGTTGTGCGTCAAAAAATGATGCACGTCAGGTCTGAGGCAAAATTCAGGCCTCAAACCGGATTTGCGCCATTTTTTTTGACGCCCAACCTCCATTGACATGACTCCTGTCTTAGCAAAGACAGGAGTCATGCCCCCTTGCCCAATGGCCATGCCCAGGGGACTTGTGTCCCCTGGGCATGGTCATTGGGCATAGTGGCATGTAGGGGGGCCCAAATCAGGCCCCCCTATGCCACAAAATAAATCGGAAAAAATACTTACCCGAACTTACCTTTACTTCCCTGGGATGGGTCCCTCCATCCTTGGGTGTCCTCCTGGGGTGGGCAAGGGTGCCAGGGGGTGTCCCTGGGGGCAGGGGAGGGCACCTCTGGGCTCCTTCCAAGCCCACAGGTCCCTTAACGCCTGGCCTGACCCAGGCGTTAAAAAAATGGCGCACATCAGGCTGTGCGTCGTTTTTTAAGGCCCACCCCCTCCTGTGCATCAAAATGACGTCAGAGTATAAATAAGGGGCACAGGCCTTAAAGTAATTTTTTGGAAGGGAACGCCTACCTTGCATATAATTAACGCAAGGCTGGTTCCCCCTTCCAAAAAATGACGCACATGGTGGAATTTTGACGCCCGCGTGGTCGGACGTCAAAGTATAAATATGGGGCAGGGTTTCCGCCGATTGTGCGTCAAAACTTTTGACGCACATTCGGCGCAAACAGAGTATAAATATGCCCCTCTGTTTATGGTAAAGCAGACCTAACTATAACTACTTACTGGCAGCTGCCAGTAGATAAGTAGGTAATATAGGTTTTATGTATATATATATATATATATATATATATATATATATATATTACCTAGTGGCATTGATCACTAGGTAGTTATAGTTAGGACCTATTTTCACAGACAGAGAGTTCTTTGTTTTGTCAATAACTTTGGCGCCGCTTGACAAATCTTCACGAAATTTTCAAAACGTATACTTTTGTCAGTTCAGCTTGAATCTTGAAAGTTTCAAGGTGATCCGTCAAGCGAGGGCCGAGAAAAAGGGGAGTCCCAAAACTCGTTTTCCCAGTTCCTTTTTTCATAGGACCTTTAGACACACCTACAATCCAAACCACTGAACGGAATTACACCAAATGTGTCACGAAGCTTGATTCTGTTATGCAGATTATTCTTTTTGTTGCTTGGTGCAAACCTTTTCAGTAGTTTTTGAGTCATTTAAGGCCAAAAATATAGATATCTAGGGACGCGGGTCCTCTGTGGATCCAACTGTCCCGGTGCTGATTTCTGATTGGCTGCCAACACTTCAACAAGGAAGTGTTGGTAGCCATCTTGGGACTCAGCTACAAAAAGTGGTTGTGTCAGTGCCTGTTTGAGTAGATGAGTGTTTGTATGTCACCATTTTATGTTTCTGTGAATAAGTATGTGAGCAGATGTGTGTCTGTGGATATACAAGAGTTTGTGTGAATGAGTGGGTGTGTGAGTGTTTATGTGGATGATGTCATTAGTGATGCCATTTGAGATGTCATCAGTGATGTCACTGACCATGTCATGAGTGATGTAATATGTGAGGTCATGAGCAGTGCATTACGGGAGCGCAAGTTATAGTTAGCTCAGGTAACTATGACTGCTGAATTTCTTAGGTTTGCTTTCTAGAAGGTTTCAGGGTGATCTGTCAAGCGGAGGCAAGGAAAAAAGGGGGGACCCAAAATACTTTTCCTCCATTCTATGTCTATGGGATTTTTCAAAATTTTGAACACGACTGCAATCTGGGTTCTGCACTGGGTGTAATGATATACAGATAAGGATGTTTTGCACTTACCTTTCTTTTTGCATGTTTATTAATTCTAATAGTGCGGTCAATGGAATTACTGATTGTACTAAAGACTAAGTTCAGTGTGACATCCATGATAGTGAACAGGCTAAGATCATTGATTGACATCTATATATCTTTATTGGTATTTGGGATTTCCCATATATTTTTATGTATAATATAAGTGTGAGCTTGTAAGAGGGATAGCTTGATTGAGAACATTTTTATTATATACAATACTGCATTGGCTTGAGAAATATAATACAATTGGATCTTGTTATTTAAGCCTTATGCTGTTTATATATATTTTATAGATATTTTTGTTTTCTCATTCGCCCTCCATTTACTTCTTAATATTATTCATTACTGAATTTTTTATTTATTAAATTCATGGTGTAGATTTCATCCACTTATTTATTCTGATATGATAAGCCACACTTATTTCAGTAACAAAGACAAGTAGGACTAAGATTCTGTTTCCTTCTTTTCTGTTGTCCTGTTTCTATGAGACTGAACAAAATTGTATATAAACGTTATCGATTGGTTGTGCAATGCACGTGACCAAGGCTGCAGGGACCGACGAAACGCGTTGTGTTTTGGATTAAAGCTTGCCACTTTAATTTCATTTTCTGGATGTCCTGAGTGTACGTATTTACTTATTTACATTTGTTGCTTGGATCTCTTACCGGCTTGCTCTGCTGGTTTACGCACCACACCTCGTGGGCCGCCCGAGCTCAGATGGAGCACTTTGTTTGGATATATATTTATATATATACATAGATATATATATATTATTTTGCCTACTAGTGGTCACCTGTTGCTAGTTATCATTAGGACCATGTTTCCATAGAAAAAACATTTTTTGACTTGCCTATATCTTTGGCATCATTAGACGAACCTTCACAAAACTTTCCAAAAAAAAGTGTACCAGTGATTCTTGTTGCGCACGGAAAGTTTAGGGTTTATCCTTCAAGCGGGAGCCCAGAAAAAAGGGGGGTAAAAAAATGTGTGTTTTCGATGTTAATTCCCATAGGACTTTTAAACACGACTACAGCCTGAACCACTGGTCGGAATTACACCAAATTTGGCAGAAAGCTAGCTTTCGGTATGTAGATTGTGCTTTTCATTATTTGAGGTAAACCTGTTCAGTAGTTTTTGAGATATTAAATAAAAAAATAAATGTATATCTAGGGCTTCAGTTCCTTCCCAACAACTTTGCGAAGAATAGGGGCTCGTGTAGGGAAATGCAGAGCCCTGAGTGGCTGCCAACACTTCAACCAGGAAGTGTTGGCAGCTATTGTGGGCCTTGGCTTCAGCAGAGTCCCAGAAAAAAAAGGGAAATAAAAAGAAAAGGGGCCAGGGTAGGATCACCCTGACCCTTTAACTCTGGTGTTGGGGTCCTAGAGGGAACATCGCTAGAGCAAAAAAAAACCATACTTAATTTGTTTACTGTGAGTTTGTGGCGTTGCAGCGAATTGGCAGTAAAAACTTGAAAAACAACAAGCTTGGCCTCCTGCGCTTGTTAGCTTAAAGCCCCCGGTGGGCTAGCTCTCGGGGGAATGTTTAAAACAAGGAGGTGGGTGAAGTGGACCCCCCTCCTAGGCTTACTCCTGCCCCAGGGACCACCACCTCCCGGGGGTTGTTTTTTCATAATATGCAAGGTAGCCGCGCAGCTTCCCCAGGGCAAGATGTGTTTATTGTACTACGGGTCCGCCACCTCGCTAGGGGTAACAGACTTATGCGCCACCTCCGTGCAGCCCCCTGCAGCCACAAGGACTGCTATCTGCCCCACGCAATTTAATAATAAGAGGGGGGCTGCACAGCCCCCCTTCAGCCCTGGGGACCATTACCTCCCGGGGCTGATTACAAAACTAATGAAGGTGGTCCTTTGCGGGCCCATGGCCCCATGGACCACCGCCTCCCCGGGGCTATTTTAACATTGGAAGAGGGCCACGCGCCACACCTCATGGAGCCATTGATTGTAATTATAATTGTCTTTATATAGCGCTTACTACCCCAGACGAAGCGTCAAAGCGCTTTTTGACGAGTAGCACTCCACTCTGGAACCCAGCCTGAATCACTGGTCGATTAGTATAGGGAAATATGAGTACACTATTAGTATGAGTTAATTTGAGCAGAGAATATGTGAGTTTGTTAGTTGGATTGACTAGAGTAATGGAGGAATAGAGGAGGGAAGATTGCAAAAGTGTTAATTGGGAGTTTATAGAAATAGGATAAGACTTGGGATGAGTAAAGGAGAGATGGAGGAGGGATGAGTCGGTGGAAAGGGTTACGGAGATCTTAGTAGCTGGAGGGGTTTTGGATGAGTCAAAGGTGAGATCAATTAGGCAGAATTTAGTAGGGTTGTTTGGGAGATCATGGTAGTAAACAGGTTTGGGGTGAGCTAGAGCCGGTAGAGGAGGGAAGAGCTTTTAGGCAGGGTTATTTTGGAGATGAAAGTAGTAGAATGGGTTTCGGATGAGTCAGAGTGGGTATAGAGGATAGATTGATAGAGACATAGGGTGATGGGGAAACAGAGTAAAGCTTACAAGAGAGTACATTTTATATTATTTGTTTATTTATTATTTTATTTTTTATGTATTTTTTATTTTCATTTTTTTATTAATTTATTTTTTATTTAATTTAATTATTTATAATTTGAATGTTATTTATAGATTTAAAGTTATTTATTTTAATTTATTTTTTCTCTAGTACTGTGGGACTAGAGTAATAAATCAATAGATATGTAAATACATAATAAGGGAATATATGTGCAATGATAATAATGTGTATAATAATATGAGAAGAAAAGTAGTATTGTATAAACACAGGCCACCCCCCTCCCCTTCCCCAGGTGCCACCCCGGGACATCCATGTTTGCTCTGACTTGGCATCACTTTTCACACCTGCCGCCTAGTCAGAGAAAACACTCTGGTCATAGCAAGTGAGAGCTGCCTGCAGGCAGGGAAACAGGGGAAACTATTGCTCTCACATATAGGAGGGAGCTGCATGTTTAGCAGCTCCCTATCTTGATAGCAGTGCCAGCTCCCGTAGGACGTCCAGGAGCCAGCTGGGACCCTGGGAGCCTTCAGGCTCCCCCGGGGTCCCCAACACACACTGGGTGCCCTGTGGGCACCCAGGATTGATGGCCAGGGGATGGGATCCCTGGGGCCTAAATCAGCCAGGAAAGGGAGACGAGTGCCCTTAGGTAACTATAATTCATGCCCCCGCCATGCACAGTTTTCTCATCAGTAATTTTACTACAAATGTTGAAGTGATATTATCAATGATTTAATAGAAGATATCATGAGTGATGTAATATCTGGGGTAATTAGCAGAGCATGGGAAAGGCGTGAGTTATAGATACCTTAGGGCATTATTTATAGTTACTTCAAATAACTCTAATAATAACAGCTGAATTTCTATGGTTTTGTGCTTGTAAAATCTGAACCTAACTAAAATTCCCTGTAACCTTTGGATTTTTTTAGAGAATTTCTAAGTTTTTAAAAATTCTATTTCCTAACTATATATTCCCTGTAACCTTTGTTTTTTTTAGTTAATTTCTAGTTTTTTTTTTAACGTTAAGTGAGATGCACGGGGGGGTTGGATGCAGGGCCTGGCATTGTGCTACCCCCACCCAAGTTTGTTGCTGCTGCCGCCGCTCCTCCTTCCTAATTATTTTCCACGTTTATGCCCCTGATCCCTCATAACAACCCTGTGTGGCCGTTGTTCTACCACTGCCCTTCCTGACGGCCCTGAACAGTTAGCTTGCTGCACCATCCACCTCCTCCCTACTCTCTGTTGTCCGAGTCCATGCACTTGCCCCCTCCCTACTGCCCTGTCTGCTCCGATGTGCTGCTACTGCCCTCCATTTAGCCTGGTATCCCTTCCGACTTGTTCTGCCTTTCATTGCCCAATTCTGTGCCCCATCATTGCCCTCCAGCCCAACCTCTGCTTAGCTTGCTGCCCCTACCCTCCTTCCCTTGCCCTCCAATGTCTGTGTGCATGCCCCTGCGCCCTCCTTTCTTGCTCACCATGTTCCATAGACCTGCCACTGCTCCTCCTATCTACTCTGTGGAGCTGCCACTGCCTCTCCCACCTGCCTAGCCTGGTCGAATGGCTGCCGCCTCTCTCTGCCACCTTTACCCAGCCTGTCTGAGTTCCATGCCCCTAGCCTTTCCCTCCTGTCCACCATGGTCCATTTTGCTGCCAGTCTCTTCTGCCCTCCTTACTCTGTTGTGCTGCAGCTGCTCCTCCAGTCTGCCCTACATGGTCTGTTGTGAAGACCCTTCCCCTGCCCTCTCTTGTCTGTGTCCAGCCCCTGCCCATCCCTTCTGTCATCCATGGTCCTTTGTGCATGTCCCTGCCTGCTCTCTCTTGCACACCATGGCTGTTGTGCTGCCACTACCCCTCCCGCTTGCCATGCATGGTCATCTGTGCTGCCACAGCCCCTTCCACCTGCCCTGTGTGGTCAGGTTGTTGCCCTTGACCCCATACCACCTTCCCACTGTCGTCTGCGTGTATGCCATTATAGTCTCAGTGTGGTCCTCCAAGTTGTATTGTGCTTCCAGTGCCCATCCTGCCTGTCCTCCATGGTCAGCTTGCTGCTCCTGCCCCTTCTCTCCTCTTTCCATGTGCAGGCCCATATCCCCTCCCTCCTGCCTTGTCTGGTCCGTTGTTGTGCCCCTGGCCTCTCCCTCCTGCCTTTCATGGTTTGTAATGCTGCAGCTGTCCCTCCTGTCTGTCCGGTAATGTCAGCTTGCTGTCCTTACCTCCTTCCCCTCTGCTCTCTGTTGTGCATGTGCATGACCCTGTCCCCTTCCTATTGCTTTCCATGACCTGTTGTGGTGCACTGTCATCCCTCTTGCCCTGTGTGGTGTATTATAAGGCTGTAATGTCAGTCTGATGCCCCTGCCCATCTCCCGCCTGCCCTCTGTTATTCAGATCCATGTCCCTAATCCATTCCTCCTGCCCTCCGTGATCCAATGTACCATATTTGTCAACATTTTGAACTTAGTGAGAGATTTTGAAAACAAAACTTAGAGAATTGATTATTCCCATTAACTTACATTGAAAAAGAGGAAATTTTTGTCAGGCAAGAGATAAAATAAAGCCCCTTTAAGCTTAAAGACATCAGGAGTCTCCTGTCTGAATCGGTCTGTTGGCATGTATGGTTGTACTGACACTGCCCGTTCCTTCTGCCCTCAGTGGTCTGTTATATTGCCACAACCTCTCTTGTCTATCCTACATGGTTGGTTTGTTGCCCCTGCCCCCTTTTCCCTGCCCTTAATGGTTCATTGTACTACCACTGCCCCTCCCACCTGCCCCTCGTGGTCAACTTGTTGCCTCTGCACCCTCCTCCCTGCCCTCAGTCTGTGCCTCTGAACTCTGCCTCCCCACAGTATTTTAATGAACAACTATATTGCTAACATTCTATAATTTTTACAAACACGTGGCACACCTGACAACATCTTGATGTAATCAAAACTTTAATACCTAAAGCATTTTCTGTAGAAATTATACAAATGAGAGGGTGTTATTTCCAAAGAAATTATGGATAGTGCTCTAAAAATCTAAAATGAGGACATATGTTCTGAGTTCCCAAATAGTGACAAAGCACTTTTAAATTATTTGCTATCTTTATGTTTTTTATCCAGTTGATCACCTGATTATATGTTCCACTTAGGGGAGAGGATGTGGTGTAATGCCCAGAGCAGCAGACTTTGCAACTGGATAATCAGGTGTGAGTTTCAGTGTCAGCTCGACATCCTGTGAGTCTGGGCAAATCACTTAGGCCCTCATTATGACATTGGCGGTAAATCCCACTTACCACCACGGTGACTGCCGCCAACATACCACCGCCGCCGCAGATATCCATTCGCCATATTATGACACACACACACCAATCCGTCACTATTCAGCCACACACAATTCTGCCACAACAAAGGTCGGTGATAAAAATAAACTGGTGGTATCAAAACCCACACCGTTACACCAACAGAACTACACCCATCACATTATAACCCACGAATCACCACAGTGGAAATTAAATGGCGGTAAACCATTGGTGGTAGATACCGCTGTGCTCAAAATACACACACACAAACAACACAGCACCACATTGGACAATTCAAACAACACACACCTGACACTCATACACACACCACACCCACATACCCACACCATTATAAAACACACACCCACTGTACCCACAACCCTTTACGAATACAAACCATTGACACGAGACAGACACCACAGACAAGACCAGAGCCACACACCACCATCACCTATACACCACCCACGCACCTTACAACACACACGCCAACACATCACCCAACACACCCTCACCCACACTACTCACACAACACCCATAGCACCACAAAATCACCCCCGATTCCCAGAGGAGGAGCTGAGGGTCATGGTGGAGGAAATCATCAGGTTGGAGTCTCAGCTATTTGGAGCACAGGTGCAGCAGATATCCATTGCTAGGAAGATAACCCTATTTCGGAGAATCGTGGACAGGGTCAACACCGTAGGACGGCACCCCAGAAAAAGGCATGATATTAGGAAGAGGTGGAGTGACCTACGTGGGAAGGTACATTCCATTGCAGCAAGGCATCAACTCGCTGTACAGAGGACTGGCGGTGGACTCCTACCTCCTCCCCCACAACTAACAACATGGGAGGAGTAAGTCTTGACAATCATGCATCCTGAGGGCCTGGCAGGAGTAAGAGGGGGACTGGACTCTGGTAAGTCAACTCTATACTATTCTCACCCCCGACCTGCATGCCATCGCATACCAACATTCCCAGGATACGCTGGGTAAGATCTTGGCCAACGTGCAGGAGAACAGGCGGTTGCAGGAGGGACAGTACCCGGGTATCAGGGAGGACTTGCAGGCCATTAACACCACCCTAGTCTCCATAGCAGGGTTCCTGGCAGACAAGGCCAACATTATGAGGGAGGCAGTCTTACACCAGTGGGTCCCTGCCACTAGCCAGACATCTAAACTGCCTTCCACCTCCGCTGCCGCTAGTGGATTGGAGGCCCCGCCATAGGACTGTAACCGTATTGGCACAGTGGAATCAATCAGGAAACACGTGTTATATATATAAGGTGTTTTATTAGCAGGTTTTTGTAGGTTACAGTCAAGGTAGATTTAAGTTGTTCTTCTCCGGACGTGGATAGGGTGGGTTTAACTCTCGTAGTCTGTTCTTCACTCTTCTCTTTTGTCTCCTCGTCTCACAGGTTTCCCCGAGAAGCGTATGTGGAGAGAACAGAACAACAGCGGTAAGTGGCCAGGGTTTGTCACTCAGTAAGACTTATTATTCTCTCTTCCTGTCTCTTTTCTTGTTGAGCTTCCTTTGCTTTCTCTCCCTTGTGGTCTTGTCTTCTCTGATACTCGTTCTCTGGTTTTTCTCTTTAACGGTGCTTTCTAGGCTATTCTTTCCTCTCTTTCGTCTTTTCCTTTTCCTAATTTTCTGGGTCTATGCATTTTCTATCATCTTCTGTGGCTGTAAGATCATGCACGCGGTGCCTTGGGTGATAACTATAGGTGATACTGTAATTTGGTGGGATTTGGTGATAGTGCTCCCCAGTTCTCACTCTCCCCCCCTCCCCCCCTTTTCCTTCAAGTGCCCTTGTCTGTGAATCCCCCTTCCCCCCCCCTTCTCTCTCTTTCTCTCTCGCTCCCTTTGGGCAGTGGCCCACGTACCTGGAACTGCCACGCTTCTCCAGAAGCGTGGCGGGGCGCAGCGCTCCGTCCTCCCGGTTGCCTGTTGTCAGGGATCCCGTCGGACGTCTCTGGACTTCCCTCCGCGATGAAAACTGGTTTCCCCGTCTCAAAATTCCGCTCGAGGGTCCAACTTCTGTCTTCCTCGTCTGCTTGGGTTTCGACTTCTTCCTCCTGACCATCGGTCCCGTCTCTTCTTCCTCCGTGCCCTGCAGGTTCTGATACCGGGGTATTTGACCTCCCGGCATCCTGCGCCCATAGTCCATTCCACCAATCACGGGATGGGAGGCTGGGAAGGTCTGGAGCACAAGTGGCAGCGCCAGCACTAGTCCCGTCCACGTACGGGTGATCCGAAGCCGGCCCGTCACATACACTCCCCCTAGAGAGCGGCCGGTCAGGACGCTCTGAGACCGGATACCGGGATAGAAAATCAGCAGTCACCATTTGTTTTCCCGGGAGATGCTGAATCTGCAACGAGAAAGGCTGTAAGGAAAGGAACCAGCGCAGAACACGGTAATTAGTGTCCTTATTATGAGCGAGCCCGGTGAGAGGAGCGTGATCAGTAACCAGGGTAAAAGTCCTGCCAGACAGATAATACCTGAGAGATTCAACAGCCCATTTAATCGCCAAACACTCCTTTTCTATAGCCGGATAATGTTTTTCCCATGGTAGGAGTTTCCTGCTGATATAAAGTAAGGGGTGAAGCGTTCCATCGTCCTGTGGCTGGGACAGTACAGCCCCAAGGCCCACCCCGGAGGCATCAGTCAGTAAAACAAAGGGTTTACGGAAATCTGGGCAACATAACACTGGTTCTGAAGTGAGTGCCGTTTTTAGGCTGTCAAAGCTACGTAATTCGGACAACGTAGGCGGACAAAGGGTATTCGCACATGCCTTCTGTAACAGGTTAGTAAGGGGTTCTGCCACCGTGGAGAAATGGGGAATAAAGCGCCTATAATAGCCAATTAAACCCAGAAAAACTTGAATGTATTTTGTTTTCTTTGGGAAAGTCATTTGCGTGATGGCTTCTATTTTCTCCACTTGTGGGCTAATCCGACCACCCCCTACTATGTAACCCAGGTATTTGATACTGGCCTGTCCTAATCGACATTTCTCCGGATTTGCGGTTAACTGGGCTTTTCTCAGGGCTCGCAGAATGGCATCTAGATGAGACATGTGATCATCCCACGTTTTGCTACAGTATATATAACAATATCATCAAGATAGGCCGCAACATATTGCCTATATGGCCGTAAGATTTCATCCATGAGTCTTTGGAACATGGCAGGGGCTCTGTGGAGCCCAAAGGGAAGGACGGTGAATTGGTATAATCCTGAAGGGGTGGCAAATGCTGTTTTCTCTTTGTCCTCCATTCTCAAGGGGATTTGCCAATATCCCTTCGTAAGATCCAGTGTGAATATCTGGCTTGGCCCAATCTCTCAATAAGTTCATCAATTTGAGGCATAGGATAGGCATCAAAGTGGGTTAAGTTATTGACCCCCCTATAGTCTACACAAAACCTGGTACTACCGTCCGGTTTGGGTACCAATACAACCGGCGAGCACCAAGGACTGGCTGAGGGTTCTATAATACCAGCTGCTAACATGGTCTGGACTTCTTCTTCTATAATCTTTTGTTTCGCTTCTGGGATGCGATATGACCTCTGTCTGGATACTTTATTTATTTTGAGCCGAATGGGATGTTGGACTAGGGTGGTTCTCCCAGGGTACTTAGAGAAGACATCCTGATTTACATCTACTATGTGGACTAGTTGTTTATGACAAGTTCCTGTGAGAGTGGGATTGATCCAAGGTGTGGCCCGGTTGGAAAGATCCTGGGTAGGGAGGAAGGGATATGGGATGTCTTCAGTAACAACATGGGTGATGTAATGGACGGAATGCCCACCGGTGGGGTTTAACCATTCTTTAAAGAAGATTGATATGGTATATCTGTTCCCTTCCACTGCCTTGGGGTATGGCCAATTTATATGTGGTGGGGTTTATTTGTGCGATAACGTCAAATGGTCCCTGCCAATGAGCCAATAATTTGTTTTCAGCGCTAGGGAGTAAGACCAGCACTTTATCTCCTACAGCTAAAGTACGAACTACGCTTCTGGCTTCATACACTTGCTTCTGCTTGGTCTGAGCTTCACGTAAAGCAGTGTGGGCTTCTTCCCATACTGTATGAAGATTTTCTCTCAAGTCTCGTGTATAGGTTAAGAGATCCTTTATTTCCTCCTCAGTATCCTCCCACTGTTCGGCTAACATATCCAGCAGTGTACGTGGCTGTTGGCCAAATAGCATTTCAAAAGGGTTATGTCCTAGGGAGGCCTGTACGTGGGTACGGATAGCATATAAAACTAAAGGTAGTTTTTTTTCCCAGTCTTAACCTGCCTCTGATATGCTTTTCCTTAGAAGGGATTTAATGGTCTTATTGTATCTTTCCACTAGCCCATCTGTTTGTGGGTGATATACCAAAGTACGGATTTGCTTCACCCCTAGCGATCGACATACCTGTCATCAGTCTAGACATGAAAGGGGTCCCTTGCTCCATCAATATTTCTTTCAGGAAACCCACCCTTGAAAAGAACTCTATCATTGCCTGTGAAATGGCTTTGGTGTGCATACTGGGTATGGGAATGGCTTCCGGATACCGGGTGGCATAATCCACCAATACTAAGACGTATTGCCGGCCCCGAATGGAGGGGGTGAGAGGACCAATGATATCCATCCCAACTCTGGTAAATGGAACATCTATAACCGGAAGCGGTTGGAGGGGACCGGGTTTATGTGGAGAGGGGTTATACAGTTGACATTTGGGGTACTCGGAACAATGTTTGCGAATTTCTCCAAAAACCCCAGGCCAATAGAATCGTCTGAGCACTGCTTCCTTGGTTTTCTCCCTCCCCAAATGTCCTTCCCCATTGTCCCCATGGGCTAAATGTAACACCTGTTGACGGTGACTTCTAGGTACGACTAACTGTAATTCTTTTCCCCCTTTTGCGGTGGGTCTCCGGTACAAAAAGTTATTATGAATCAGGAATCTGGGACCTACTCCTTGTGCTGCCATGGATACTGCCTGCTGCCATGCATTTTTCAAAGTGGGATCCTCATTCTGATTCAGTCGGAAGTCACCTGTAATCGTACAGGCTGTCCCAGTAACAATGTGACCGTCTTGTGGAAGAGGGTTCTGTGCATAATAACGTCGTTGTTCCCGTTTCTGTCTCTTACTGAGGATAATCCGTGCTTCTTTGGGCTCTTCCTTATCCAATCCACTGGGTGCCTCCTTCCACCAGGTCCTCAAAAGATGTTCTTGCCCGGCTTTCTCTAATAAAGAGGGAAAATCCTCATAATCAGTACCCAGGATTATGTCCTCGTCCAATCGGGAAAGTACCCCAACCCGTAGGGTCTCGGTTTTGTCCCTCCACTTCAACCTTATAGTGGCCAGTGGGTAATACCGTTGATCGCCATGCACACAGGCGATTAGGACCTGTGTTTTGGAATCCTCTTGACCAGGCAATACCAGATCCCTCCTGATCACGCTCTGGCTACACCCAGAATCAATTAGGGCTGTTCTTTCCACTTCATTGATGATTATGGGGAGGGTATATTTTGGTTTTCCCCTCCAGACCAGAATACTCTCCCTCTGGTCACTCCAATCTCCATGGGTTCTTCTGCGTCTGAGTATCCGGTAGCTATCGGGGCAGCTGGTTGGGAACGGTCAGGGCCATGGATTAATACTGGCCGATGGGTGGTATTTCTAGTCATGACCGGTCGAACACGAGGTGGAGGGGCTCGACTAACAGTAGCCCGGAAGTCTGGACCGCTATGATAGGCGCAGGCAAGATCCACTGCTGTTTCATTACTGAGCCCGGGATGTTGTCTTACCCAGTTTCGTGTGGTAGATGGTAAGGCATCCAAGTATTGTTCTAAAACTACAACGTCAAACATTTCCTCTCTGTTTTTTTCCATGGGATGTAACCACCTCCCCGCTGCGTGCTGGACTCTATAATATAAGGTGCGAGGGTTCTCCTGATGCTGCCATTTCACTTGTCGGAACCTGGTGCAGTAACTTTCACTATCTAACCCAACTCTTTCCAAAATGGTTTTCTTGATTTCCCTGTAGGGTAGGGTACCACTGGGATTAATGACTTGGTAAGTTGACTGCAAGTGGCCGGTGAGTAGGGAGGCGATATACTGGCCCCATTTGTCCTCTGGCCAATTAGCTGTGCTGGCAACTCTCTCAAAGTTCGTGAAGAAAGAATCTGGTTCCTCCTGTTCCTGATAACATTGCAGCACACTACTTGGTACATTGGGGTGTTCTTTTGTATGGGCGATGGTGTCCGTAAGCTTCCCCAGAGCTGTTTCATGTACCAGCTGGTTGTTAGCCATAATTGTTGCCTGGCTCTTAAGAGCTGTCTGCAACGCCTCACGCTCCTCTTTGGCTTCTTTCATTTGTTGCTCCCAAATTAACTGGACGTGTCACTGCCCCTTTGCCAACTGTGCTATTATGTCAGCCATTGATGCCTTCTCTTCCATGGCGGCGGTTCCTCAAAATCCCACTTCTGACACCACTTGTAACCGTATTGGAACGGTGGAATCAATCAGGAAACGCGTGTTATATATATAAGGGGTTTTATTAGCAGGTTTTTGTAGGTTACAGTCAAGGTAGATTTAAGTTGTTGTTCTCCGGACGTGGATAGGGTGGGTTTAACTATTGTAGTCTGTTCTTCACTCTACTCTTTTGTCTCCTCATCTCACAGGTTTCCCCGGGAAGCGTATGTGGAGAGAACAGAACAGAGGTAAGTGGTCATGGTTTGTCACTCAGTAAGACTTATTATTCTCTCTTCCTGTCTCTTTTCTTGTTGAGCTTCCTTTGCTTTCTCTCCCTTGTGGTCTTGTCTTCTCTGATACTCGTTCTCTGGTTTTTCTCTTTAACGGTGCTTTCTAGGCTATTCTTTCCTCTCTTTCGTCTTTTCCTTTTCCTACTTATCTGGGTCTATGCATTTTCTATCATCTTCTGTGGCTGTAAGATCATGCGCGCGGTGCCTTGGGTGATAACTATAGGTGATACTGTAATTTGGTGGGATTTGGTGATAGTGCTCCCCAGTTCTCACTCTCCCCCCCTTTTCCTTCAAGTGCCCTTGTCTGTGAATCCCCCTTCCACCCCCTTCTCTCTCTTTCTCTCTCGCTCCCTTCGGGCAGTGGCCCACGCACCTGGAACTTCCACACTTCTCCAGAAGCGTGGCGGGGCGCAGCGCTCCATCCTCCCGGTTGCCTGTTGTCAGGGATCCTGTGGGACGTCTCTGGACTTCCCTCCGCGATGAAAACTGGTTTCCCCGTCTCAAAATTCCGCTCGAGGGTCCAACTTCTGTCTTCCTCGTCTGCTTGGGTTTCGCTGTCTTCCTCCTGCTCATCGGTCCCGTCTCTTCTTCCTCCGCACCCTGTAGGTTCTGATACCGGGGTATTTGACCTCCCGGCATCCCGCTCCCATAGTCCATTCCACCAATCACGGGCCGGGAGGCCGGGAAGGTCTGGAGCACAAGTGGCAGCGCCAGCACTAGTCCCGTCCATGTGCGGGCGATCCGAAGCCGGCCCGTCACAAGGACCAACAAGCCACTAGCACTCCTCCCCCTGCAGAAGGTGAACCACCCCGCAAACGTTCCCTGCGATCCAGGCAGAAGCCAGAGACTATTGCCAAGACCCCGACACAACTCTCCTGATTGTAACACTTGTGTCCCACTCTGTCACCCTGTCCACCTTGAACTGCCATTGCTCCCTTTCCTACGTCCCCATGAACAATACATCTGTGCTACAGATAGACTGGAACTCTACCCTGTACTTTCCTCAATCATCACCCCATCCCAATACACTTGCCCCACTCCTTATCACTTCAATAAATACCCTTTGAAAAAATACAAATAGGTATGTCAAATGATTTAAGTATTTATTTGTTTAACCAGGTTCAAAAATTGCATTTCAACTGTACATTAATGTTCACATAGGATAGACCTGTAGTTGGCTGCAGTGATCACACCACAAGGGAAAGTGGGGCACCAACATCTGCAAAAAGAGTTGCCAAAGGGTACAGTGAGTGGGCATACAAGTGGGAAATAAAAGTGAAACAAAAAAATGTCAATGAAATGTGAAGTAACACTGTCTTACCTGTGTGTCATTGGAAGTATTGTTGAATCTTCATCCTCTGCCTCCTCCTTCTCACTGTCCACAAGGTCCACTGCTGCCACAGGGCCATCTCCAGTCTCCTCCTCCTGCAGAAAAGGCACATGGCATCTCAAGGCAAGGTTGTGCAACATGCAGCATGCCATGATTATCTGGCAGACATTCTTGGGTGAGTAGCACAGGGATCTACCTGTTAGATGGAAGCACTGAAACCTGGCCTTCAGGAGGCCAAATGTGTGTTCAATTATCCTTCTTGTGCGCCCATGTGCTTCATTGTAACGTTTCTCTCCCCTTGTCCTGGGATTCCTCACAGGGGTCAGTAGTCATGATAGGTTGGGGTAACCAGAGTCACCTGCGAATATCGAGGGACAACATTAGGCCACACACTCTCCCATATGGCCCACACCATACCCACACACCAACATCCACTGGGTGGGAACCAGGGTTCACCTATTAGCCACACCCGGTGCCTATGTAGTTGGCCCATCACATTTGGGATGCTGCTATTCCTCAGGATAAAGGCATCATGCAGCTACCCAGGATACTTAGCATTGACATGGGAGATGTACTGGTCCACCAGACACACCGTCTGGACATTCATGGAGTGAAAACTCTTTCGATTTCTGAACACCTGTTCGGGGGGGGGCAAATGTGTTGCATCAATTGCCCCCAATGATGTTGGGGATATGTCCCATTGCATAGAAGTCAGCCATCACAGTGGCCAAATCCTCCACCTGGGGGAAAACAATGTAGCTGCACATGTGTTTAATCAGGGCAGACAACACTCTGGTCCGCACTATTGAGAACATTGGCTGTGACATTCCTGTTGCCGAGCCCACTGTCACTTGGAAAGAACCAGTTGCCAGGAAATGGAACACTGATAGCACTTGCACAAGAGGGGGGATCCCAATGGGGTGACGGATAGCAGATATCAGGTCAGGCTCCAATTGGGCATACAGCTCTGTGATTGCGGCCCTGTCAAGTCTATAGGTGAGGATGATGTGACTGTCCTCCATTGTTGCCAAGTCCACCAGGGGTCTGTACACATGATATGTCTCCATCTCCTATTCATCCACAGCAGTAGCAATCTATGGGGCAAAAGAGTGAGGAGCCGGTCACAAACTGTACATCGTAGCCACAACAGTACAATGCATGATGTACATTTTTAATATATATGTGGCATTTGTCCTTTATGTTCAATTGTGTACTTTGACACAGTTATAATCCAGGGCCTTGCCCCCCACTGAAATGGCATCCACCTGTCCTGTGTGGAGGGACAGGTGGAAGTGTGGTAATTCTGCTGACGTTTTGCGCCATTGCGGGAGGCGGGCAGGAACCGCCGTGCAACTCCTCATTGGGGTATGGGGTACAGTGGTTAATGGTGATGTATGCCGGTGGTGACGGCATGCACCGCCGCGGACGTGACCGCCATTTTCCATCTGAGCAGTCACTTGCTGCCTGACCTTCAGCAGGAGAGGACCTACACTGTGTTGTGACAGGGCCACTCACCTGAAAAGCAGGATGTCTGCAGGGGCGATGGTACCCCCCGGACCTCCTGGAACACCTCTAAGCACTTCCTGGTGGACACAGAAACCCCGGCTGGTGTCCCAAAAGGAAAAGGGGAGTGGAAGAGAAAGAGACAAAACACTGCCAGGTCTTGCCAGTCCAGCCAGGCACCCTGTATCTTCAGGGGGGCAGGTCGTTGTTGACAGAGTGATAGTAGAGTTAGTGCACTCAACATCCTTGAAACTGAATCTCTCTTTCTGATATGGGCACGGGCGGTAGAAGAACACCGGGATGCTCCAGCACTTTATAATAACTGTTGACACAATTACTAACACTGCATTACCAAAAACCCAAACTGAGTACCATAACAATAAGTATCGCGCCACTAGGGCTGGCTTCACAGAGATTCACTGTTGCACACTACGATTAGAACTGTGGTTGCACTTATCATGCACAAGAAAGACAAACAAGGGCATTAATTATATCACGTATAACTTTCCTGCATGCATAGGGTTAAACTAAAAGGAACAAAAACAATCCAAGAAATACAAATGTCCACTCTGGGTTTAAACAGTAAGAGTGGCACAGTTTGATTTGGTTTCACTGTGTGTGTGTGAAAAACCCTTTAAAAGCAAATTCCTCAAACCTGAAACACAGGCATGAATGACGCAATTTAAATCCAAGAGTTATGCTATTAGAGAAAGAAAAGTCACAGAAATGCTCTTTTAAAATTGCACTGTCACTTTTTGTAGTACTTGAGCTCAAGCAGATTTCCTGAAGCACATTTAGGCAAGTAACTACAGTAATAATGTAAAATGTTCAGAAATGCATTTGTCTCTTCAAGATAAGCACTCTGCCAAAATACAAGGTTTGAAATACACCTGCTGTTCTAGGAAAGCACGGCGCTCAAAGAACAAACTCCCTGGAGAATACTAGTCACTTAGCTGCAGTCTTTTCTGGAATGCTGGAGGAATGCCTGGCGTGAGCTGGTACAGGGACGAAGAAAAGAATTGCCTCAAAAGTCCTGAATACGAGGATGACAGCAGGGCTGGACTGCAAATCAGATGCTGAGATCAGGAAGCAAAACAAAAGCCAAGCAGGGAGGCATGCTTCTCTCTGCTATTTATAGCCAATCAGGAAAGCACTTGAGTTTCCACATGTAGATGTGTACACCACACCCAATCAGAAGCATATGTCTACACCTGCTCACATTAGCAAACAAGCATTGGTAAAACAAGCATTGATAAAACCAATTGTGTAACACAGCACATTATGTTTACTTAGAAACATGAAGGTTTAACCAAGAACAGAGATATGATTTAACCTAATCCCTGGGGATGCTGACAGATAACGCAGGAGGCACCTTGGGGATTCATGACACACTGCATGTGCTGCTGTGACCTACGTCTGGAACCTACCATGGCCCGTGTGACTGGGGAAAGGGCCCCAGCCTTCACTTCTGAGGAGTTGGAGCGACTGGTGATGGGGTCCTACTCCAGTACGACTGCTGTATGGGCCTCCAGACCAACAGGTGAGTACACTGTGAGCACGATGCATGGGGCATGAATGAATGGAGTGGTGTGTGTGTGAAGGCCTTGTGTAGGGGGGTGGTGGATGGCCCTGGGCGGCGGACAGCTTGTTTGCTGGGCCCTGTGTGTGTAAGTGGCGATGTGAAGGGGTATGGTAGGCCATGAGTGTAACAGGCAGGACGGTCTGATTAATACCATTCCCTGTGTGTATTTCTCTGCAGGTCAGCGCCCATCAAAAGACGGGTATATGGCGTGCCATCGCCAAGGGCGTGTGGGAGTGCAAGGTCACAGGTGTGCCCGTTGAACCCTGACCCCCCTGATGGCCCATATACTGGCAGTGGCCTATCCAGTGCTGGATGGGTGCTTGAGGGCATCACAGCAGCCACAAGCGGGTGAGTACAGTTCCCATCATTACAACTTAAGCATGGTAGGGGGTACCTGGTGGGGGATGTGTGTCAGTGGGTGCCATTAGGCCAGGCCTGACATTGCAGAGTAGGTCCCATGTTGGCCAGGGTTCGGAAGTGATATTCCTGCTACCTAGCTTGTAGGCATCCACTACTGGGCAGAGCCGTGTAGTTCCCAGGTGTGCTGCAGTTGGCGGTATGTGCCCATGCCCTGGGGGCTAGCATTATTACTGGTAGTGCGTTGCATAGTGCGTAGGCCTGTACCCTGTGTGTGAGTGTGCTGTATACGCCAACGGTGGTGTTGTTGCAGACATTGACCAAGTGTATCCTTTGCCTCTCCCCCCCCTTTTTGTTTTGTCACCCTATCCTTATGTGCATTAGCATCATCTGGCGGAGGAGCAGAGGCACCGCGACGGAGGGAGCTGCATCCCACAGGACCCAGGAGGCAGAGTCCACCGACGGTGAGGGCACCAGTGGGATGGAGGGCGAGGGGAGCACCATGGCAGAGACTAGAGGGGACTGTTCGGACACAGATACCTCCTCGAATTGGAGCTCCCTGGTGGTGGCAGACACTTCTGTGACCACCCCAGCTACAGGTACAGCCGCCACCCCATACCAGCACCGCCCTCCCAGCAGCCCCTCATTGAGTTCCCCGTGCCTGCTCACCCAGGAGGGTGGACATCTCCTTCACCCCAGGCACCTCAGGCCCTGCCCCAGTGAGCCCTGCTGCCTTGAGTGAGGAGGCTATTGACCTCCTGTGATCCATCTCTGTAGGGCAGTCAACCATTGTGAATGCCATCTAGGGGCTGGCAGCCCAAATGCAACAGACAAATGCATTTCTGGAGGGCATTCACACTGGCTTTGCGGCCCAACAGAGATCAATCCAGGCTCTGGCCTCCTCTCTGATGACAGCCATTGTTCCTGTTTCCACCCTCCCCCCTCCAACTTCCTCTTCCTAGTCCCATTCTCCTCAACCCCAACCTATCCCAAGCACACAGGCAGACGTGCATGCACACAGGACAACACACAAGAGTGGCACAGGCAAACACAAGCACCACACATTATCCCAAAGGCACTCACACAAACACCATCAAGATGCAGACATACCATTATCCACAGCCTCCACTCTCCCCCTCCTCCTCCTCCTCCACCTCCCTCCCAGTTGCGTCTACACTCACACCTGCTTGCACTACATCCTCATCCCCTACCAGCATCACCACCACACCTTGCAGAACACACACCTCACTGGTAGACACCTCTACAACAGCCATGCACAAGTCCCCTGTGTCCTCTCCCACTGTGTCTGTCCCCCCTCCCAAGTTACAAAAACGCAAGCACTCAGACACCCATCAGCCATCCACCTCACAACAGCATCCAGCCCATGCACCTGCACCCAAACACAGCACAGACACCACCTACAACCACTCCCTTTTCCTCCACTCCCAAACCTTCTCCATCTTCCCGCCCCAATGTCCCTAAGAAACTTTTCCTATCCACCATTGACCTCTTCCCTTCCTTCCCCCATCCTTCATGTCTGGCCAGGGTGGCAATAACCCAGGCAAGCACCTCAGCCACCCAGTCCACGGGCCCAGTAGTCTCCACACCCACTTGTGGTGGGAAACGATCCAGGGCACCAGCCAGCCTCAAAGAAAGTGTGCCTGCCCCAGCAGCTGTCAGGAAGGGCAAGGAGCCTGCCCCAAGTGCTGTCCAGAAGGGCGAGGAGCCTGCCCCGTCTGAGGCTGCAGGGAATGGGCCGGAGCTTCCCTCCACCAGCAGCAGCACCACCAGCAGTGGGCAGCTGTCCAAGGCTGAAGGGGATGGGCTGGAGCCTCCCCACACTGCTACCAGCAGCATCAGCAGCACCACCACTGAGCAGCCCTCACCGCCGGCGTATGGCCTAAAGTCCTGCCTCCATGGGCTGCTGTGCGGCCTGCCCCCTGCAAATCCTGTGGGAATGACACCCAGCTGAGAGACTGTGACCTTGCACTCCCAAGGATCTAAAGCACAGGCACAATGCCCCCACTCATCCCATCCTCACCAGGAACAAGAGCAAAGGGCACGATGCCCCCTCCAGAACGAGTGGGTATGGCACCCACTCACCCCATCCTCCCCAGGATCAAGAGCACAGGGCACAATGCCCCCTCCAGAACCAGTGGATAAATCACCCACTTGAGAGACTGAGGCCTTGCCCTCCCCAGGACCAAGCACAGGGCATGTTGCCCCCTCCAGGACCATTGGGTATGGCACCCACTACCCCATCCTCATCAGGATCTAAAGCACAGGGCACGATGCCCCCTCCAGAACCAGTGGGTATGGCACCCACTCACCTCATCCTCACCAGGAACAAGAGCACAGGGCAGGATGCCCCCTCCAGAACCAGTGGGTATGGCACCCACTCACCCCATCCTCCCCAGGATCAAGAGCACAGGGCGCGATGCCCCCTCCAGAACCACTGGATAAATCACCCACTTAAGAGACTGGCCTTGCACTTCCCAGGACTAAGCACAGGGCATGTTGCCCCCTCCAGGACCAGTGGTGTTGTTCCATCTGCCGGCTGAGGTGCCCCCCGTTCCCTGTCCCCCTGATGTGCCTACCTATTTTCGAACTGATGCCCCTGCTGTGTTCTCTCCATGTTGCTGCAAGAGACAAGTGGTGCCTTGGACTTTGTCATGTGGCCCTGTAGCCCACACGCATTGAGGACTGGGCTGTGTCCTTTGAACTGTACATATGTTTATACCATTAGATTTTATTTTCGTATTTCTACTATATTTATATTATTACACTCACTTTCATCTATTCCTGTAGTCCATGCAATATTCATGAGGGGTACAGGGTAAATATGTTTTCTTACTGCATCTGATTGTGTGTATGGTGTTGAGGGTGGAGGGTGTGTGTGTTGTGTGTGTGTGTGTGTGTGTGTGTGTGTGTGTGTGACTCTCTTTTTCCTCCCCCCTCCCGTGTGTGCTAGGCGGCTGTACTCACCGTGGTTGTCTTCGCGATCGTTTGTGTTCGTGGTGGAGCAGGATGTAGAAGATCATTGGAAAGATCTGCAGCTCAGGCTCCATGGCGGCGTGGTTGTTCCCCGTGTCTCCAATGGTGAGTCCTTTCATTCCTGTGCAGTGTTTCCACCAGGCTTTTGATGTTGTTGGTACCGCCCCAGAAAAGGTGGCGGATTGGGTTGTTTTAATACGGTAGGAGGAACATTGGCTTCCGCCTGGTTCTAGGCAGCTACCGCTGTGGTGTCTGTTGTTTCCGCCTTGGCGGTAGGTGTGGTAAAGTGGCTGTCTATCTGAGTTCTCACCGCCATGGTCATAATTTGGTGGTAATTACTGCCAGCCTGTTTGCGGTATTACCGCCACTTTATCACCGACCGCCAGGGTTGAAATGAGGGCCTTAATCTCTCTGTGCCTAAAACCAAAATGAATGTGTCCTTGTGTAATGTAACTGATGCTCATGTAAAGCACTCGAGTACCTTCGGTTCAAGTCTGCGCTGTATAAAACTGCAAAAAAACAAAGAAATTAAGGGGGTCATTACAACCCTGGCGGACGGTGTTAAAGGTGCGGTAATACCGCAAACAGGCCGGCGTACAAAAAAATGGAATTACAAGCCTGGCAGAAACCGCCAACAAAGACAGCCACTTTAACACACCGCCCGCCACGGCGGTACAGACAAGCAGCGCAGCGGTTACCACCAACAGACAGACGGAAGACAATGTACCGCCCACACTATTACAACCCGCCAATCCGCCACCTTTTCTGGGGCAGATTCACCGTGGATAAAAACAAGGCGGAAACAGTTTCTGCAATGGGAAAACGCTCACCTGAACACATCCCACGAGGAACGAGGACACTATGGAGTCGGAATGACAAATACTCCCTGCCCTTGTCTTTCTGCTCCTTTACGATCAACAGCTACATAGGCGCAGAAGATACCGGTGAGTACTGCATCTACGACACGGGGAGGGAGGAGGCAAAAGTCAGGGGGACACCCACCAAACACCCCCACCCCCACCCTCGCATTATACAACATACACACCAATGCAGTCACAAAAATCACATCAACAACCCACAATCCCCCCGGAAGAATGCAAAGACAATGCGAAATTCGGGCAAACATTGTAATGTGCCAATATACATGTCATACAAAAATATACAGATATATATCTCTAAATCACTCTTATTTACACATACAATCCGAGAAGTAGTGCAGATATGTACACAACAATGTCCGTGCACCAACAGTCCAAAAATGCATGGGCGAGGCCCACAATAGATACCTGACCAAAATCAGAGAGAACACTGCCGGGGCATCAGATAGAAACACTACAGGCACCTCAGGGGGAAGGGAAGGGAAGGGGGGGCACCTCAGCCACATGAATGCGAAGCCAGATCCACGACGGGGCTCCATGCCCATTGATGTATCCTGGGGAGTGCAAAGCCACAGTCTCTCAAGTCTCTACAGTGGGTGGTTTGCCCACTGTGCCATCCTGGGGAGTGCAAAGCCACAGTCTCTCAAGTCTCTACAGTGGGTGGTTTGCCCACTGTGCCATCCTGGGGAGTGCAAAGCCACGGTCTCTCAAGTCTCTACAGTGGGTGGCTTGCCCACTGTGCCATCCTGGGGAGTGCAAAGCCACAGTCTCTCAAGTAGATGCAGGTCTCCACTGGTTCTGGAGGGGGACTGGTGCCCTGACTGGATGAGTCTCCCTGTGAAAGTTCCTGTCCTGTGACTGTCCCAGCTGCACATGGGATAAGGATGCCTGATGTGGCGGTCCATTCATTCCTACACGGTGCATGCCCTGTTCAGCGGTGCTTTGACATGGCGGTTCTGGACTGTTCAGCGGTGCTTTGACATGGCGGTCTTTGCCCTGTTCAGCGGTGCTTTGACATGGCGGTCTTTGCCCTGTTCAGCGGTGCTTTGACATGGCGGTTCAGATACGGACATTGGTGTGTGGCATGACGATCTCTACACTGGACATTGGTGTGTGGCATGACGATCTCTACACTGGACATTGGTGTGTGGCATGACGATCTCTACACTGGGCATTGGTGTGTGGCATGACGATCTCTACACTGGACATTGGTGTGTGGCATGACGATCTCTACACTGGACATTGGTGTGTGGCATGACGATCCCTACATTGGGCATTGGTGTGTGGCATGCCGTTCCATCATTGCCCAGCGGGGCTGTGGCATCCTGGCCCCTCCTGGGCTGTGACTCCGGCAGTGGTCTCCTGACCAGTGACGATACTTGTGCCCTCCTGGGCTGTGACTCCGGCGGTGGTCTCCTGACCAGTGACAATACTTGTGCCCTCCTGGGCTGTGACTCCGGCCGTGCCCTCCTGGGCTGTGACTCCGGCGGTGGTTTCTGGACCAGTAACGATACTTGGGCCCTCCTGGGCTGTGACTCCGGCGGTGGTTTCTGGACCAGTGACGATACTTGGGCCCTCCTGGGCTGTGACTCCGGCGGTGGTTTCTGGACCAGTGACGATACTTGTGCCCTCCTGGGCTGTGACTCCGGCGGTGGTTTCTGGACCAGTAACGATACTTGGGCCCTCCTGGGCTGTGACTCCGGCGGTGGTTTCTGGACCAGTGACGATACTTGGGCCCTCCTGGGCTGTGACTCCGGCGGTGGTCTCCTGACCAGTGACGATACTTGGGCCCTCCTGGGCTGTGACTCCGGCGGGGGTTTCTGGACCAGTGACGACGGTGCTGGCGGTTGTATCTGGACCGCCGGAAATGATGGTGCACTTCTCCGCCGTGACACTCACAACAGGCTGGGCAGACTTCCTCTGGACCTTCCCCACCTTTTTTGGAGTTACAGCTGACTCACCAATCGCCTTCGATCCCATGTCACTTGTTGTCCCACCAGGAGACTTAACACGGTCCCGTCGTCCACTCTCCAATTTCAGAGCCTTTACAGGGGGTGGGCTGCCAGTGCCTTGGCTCCGGGTCCTACTGCCTGCCCTGGTGGACGGTGCACTCCAAAAACCTGGAACACGCACCACTGGTACTGGAGGCTTTTTGGCTGAGGCGCTACGACAGGACTGATGAATTGGAGGGGGGGGTGGGGGCAAAAAGGTCAATTTGACATAGGGACAGTTTCTGACGGACATTGAGATGGGTAGCTGGAGGGGGTCTGGGAGTGGAGGAAGAGGAGGTGGTTGTAGGAGGTGTCACTTTAGGTGTTTTGGGTGCAGGTACTGGAGGCTGTCGTGAGGTGGATGGATGTTGGGTGAGTGATTGCCGGCGTTTGTGTACTTTGGGAGGAGGCGTCACCGACACACTGGGAGAGGACACAGGGGACGTGTAAATGGCAGTGGAGGTGGTTAGTGCAGGTGAGCGGCTTGTGGTGCTGGGTGTCCTGGTGCGAGTCCTAGTGCCTGTAGATGTGGTGCATGCAGGTGTGTGTGTAGACGAGACTGGGAGAGAGGAGGGAGAAGAGGAGGAGGGGGACACAGTGGAGACAGTGGATGTTGCTGTGTCTGTATGTGGGTGAGGCTTGCGTGAGTGCCTGTGGGGTGTGTGGTGCCTATGTTTGCTTGAGCTACTTGTGTGTGTTGACTTGTGTGCATGCTGGTCTGTAGGTGTGCTTGGGATGGGCTGGGGTACAGGGGATTGGGTCTGGGTGGAGGAAGTTGGAGGGGGGAGGCTGGACACAGGGACAATGGCTGCCATCAGTGCTGAGGCCAGAGATTGCAGGGTTCGCTGAAGGGCAGCCTGACCAGAATGAATGCCCTCCAGGAATGCATTACCGTGTTGCAACTCTCGTTCAACACCCTGGATGGCATTCACAATGGTAGATTGCCCAACAGTGAGTGACCTGAGGAGGTCAATGGCCTCCTCACTGAGGGCAGCAGGGGTGACAGGGACAGGGCCTGAGGTACCTGGGGCGAAGGTGATGCCCACCCTCCTGGGTGAGCGGGCACGGGGCGAACAATGAGGGGCTGCTGGGAGGGCGGTGCTGGTAGGGGAGGTGGCGGCTGTACCTGTAGAAGTGGGACGCACAGATGGTGCCGCCACCACAGGGGAGCTCCCATCGGCGGACGAGTCCGTGTCGCTGGTTGGTGATCCGGTGGCCGACGTGAAGCTCTCCTCGCCCTCCGTCCCACTGGTGCATTCAGAGTCTGTGGTGTGGCCCTCCATGGCCATGTGGGATGCAGCTCCTTCGTGCTCCGGTGCCACTGTACCTCCGCCTGATGATGCTGATGTACAAAAGGACAGGGAGAGCAGGAAAAGGGGGGAGACAGAACAAAGAGAGTTTTAGTGCATGGCATACCGCTACCGTTGGCGGACAAGACAGACGCAGCAGCCCCATGCATTACGCCGTGCTCCTTACCTCTGCACATGCAATTTCTGGGATATGCCCTACATGGCAATGGTGGAAATCTGCGCACATGGATGCCACAGGGGCAACTATACCTCAACTTGGCACTCTGCTGAGGTGGGGTTCAGTGCCACCTGGCCTACATTACGGAGGGGCCTTGCCTACCTAACTCGCCCTGGCCTAGGGACACCCACAGCCCACCACCCCCACCCAGACCCCTCGACTGCACGCAAAGTCAGCAGAATGAGAGTGTACTCACCCCCTTGTGTCTGCTGTGATGTCCTCAAGCGCCCATCCAACTCCGGGTAGGCCACCGCCAGGATCCGGAACATCAGGGGGTCATGGTTCGACGGGCACCCCTCCCACGTTGGGAGGCCATCCCCAGCTGAGCCTCCCCCGTCTTCTTGCTGCAGCGGCGAATGTCCTCCCATCTCTTCCGGCAGTGGGTGCCCCGTCTCTGGTGGGCCCCCAGGGTCCGGACCTCCTTGGTGATGGCACGCCAAATGTCCCTCTTCTGGTGGGCGCTGACCTACATGACATGCACAAGGGAAGAGGAACAGTCATTACCAACTGCACCGTCAATGTGAGTGCCCCCCTCCCTACTCTGACCATGTGGCCCATTCATTCCCATGCATTAATGTTCTATGAACTCTGGCCCCTTCCCTCTTCCACCCAGCCCTCTCCACCCAGGCCTAGCCCATACAACGTGCTCCCTGTGTACTAACCTGTTGGTCTGGAGGACCGTAGAGTAGCGTGTACTGGGGGAGGACCCCATCCACAAGTTTCTCCAACTCCTGTGCAGTGAAGGCAGGGGCCCTTTCCCCAGACGCAGCAGCCATCGTCGCTTCCAGACCGAGGTCACAGCAGCACTAGCAGTGTAGGTCCTCTCCTGTCGAAGGTCAGGTATCTAGTGATTGAACAGATAGAAAATGGCGGTGACGTCCGCGGCGGTGACGTCCGCGGCGGGGCGCATCATCACCGCCGGCGCACCTGTTCATTGGCTCCTGGGACCCAAAGGGTCCAATGTTAACCAATGCAGCAGTGAGCCGCGGTCTATGACCGCCTACCGCGACGGTGTGCAACGCCAGCGCAGTTACCCCACAATCCCATTGTCCCAGTTTAGAGGTCAGGCAGCCGCCATTTCAGGGGCCCACATGGCTTCATTTACTACTGCGTCACACATAGCTAGGCCTATACTCAACACACATACAGGAAGGGTTTATTGTCTGGTGTAGTCTTGTGTGTAACTGTGGGTACATACCTGGAGGAATAGTGACTGTTTCTTCGCTATTGTCCTTTTTAGGCACCGTCAGCTGGGACATATGAGAAGATGGAGGAATCCTCCGGTGTACCGACCGCTGGTGGACCTGTTGACAATGGAAGAAAGACATGTCATCGTCACCTACAGGTTTGACCGTGCCACAATCCAGGAACTATGTACCCAGTTGGAGCCAGACCTGATGTCACCAATCCGCCATCCGACTGGAATCCCCCCTGACGTGCAGGTGCTGTTAGTGCTCCATTTTCTTGCAAGTGGGTCTTTTCAGACAACTGTGGCCATGGCATCAGGGATGTCCCAGCCTATGTTTTCCAACGTCTTGTCCAGAGTGTTGGCTGCCCTGCGGAAACACGTAAGGAGATACATCATATTCCCTCAGGTGGAGGATTTGCCTACAGTGAAAGGTAACTTCTATGCCCTTGGACATATCCCCAACATCATAGGTGCCATTGATGGGACCCATGTAGCTCTGGTCCCCCCCCCACAGGAGTGAACAGGTGCACAGGAACAGGAAGAGTTATCATTCGATGAATGTCCAGATGGTCTGTTTGGCAGACCAGTACATCTCGCAGGTTAATGCAATGTTCCCTAGCTCTGTGCATGATGCTTACATCCTGCGGAATAGCAGCATCCCTGATATGATGGGTCAACTCCAGAGGCACCGTGTATGGCTATTGGGGGACTCCGGTTACCCCAACCTTTCCTGGCTATTGACCCCAGTGAGGAATCCCAGGACCAGGGCAGAGGAACGGTACAATGAGGCCCATGGGCAGACTAGGAGGGTAATTGAATGCACCTTCGGCCTTCTTAAGGCCAGGTTCAGGTGCCTCCATATGACAGGTGGATCCCTATTCTACTCACCGAAGAATGTGTGCGACATCATCGTTGCCTGCTCCATGCTTCATAATTTGGCATTGCGACGCCAGGTGCCTTTTCTACAGGAGGATGATCCAGATGACGGTGTTGTGGCAGCTGTGGAGCCTGTGGAGCCTGTGGACAGTGATGAGGATGAAGCTGAGGAAGAAGAAAACGACAACAGGGATTCAGTCATACAGCAATATTTCCAGTGACACACAGGTGAGAACATTTTCTGGTTTAACATTACATTAACTTTCACACGTCTACCTCTATCCTGTACCTACATTTCACTAACTATTTGTTAATTGAGTAGTACCCTTCCATTTTAGTTTCACAAGTGTGGTAACCTACGCGTCAACTGCTTCCATCCTTGAAGGGCTTGTGATGTGTGACATTGGTATGTTGGCCTTACAATGGGTAACCCATTATGACACTGTAATTGATAATAGAAAGTTCCAAATCATAGACTGACTCCAGATTATTTTGTGTTTCAAGGGTGTTTATTTAAGTGCTCAAAAAATGAAGGGGGGTTGTAAACTGGTGATGGGGGATGGTGGAGGAATGTCCATGGCAGAGTCCAGTCTATTAGTCTCACAGGTGCACTGGCCATCTGGGCATTGGAAGTGGAGCTGGGGCAGTTCAAGTATGGACAGGGTGACAAAGTGGGACAGTGGGAGGACAATCAGGGTGGTCTCATTTCCTGGCGGGGGTCTTGCCATCTTGCTCTGTCCTGTTCCTGGATCTCAGAGACCGCTTGCGTGGTGGTTGTCCGTCTCCAGGGGGTGGGGTGCTGGTGTGTTGGTCCTGTGGCGGGGCGTCCTGTCCACTAGCGCCGGCGGAGGTGGTGGGCAGTTCATCGTCGTGGCTAGTGTCAGGGGCCCCTTGGAGTGCCACGGTGTCCCTCAAGGTCTTTTGAATGTCCGTCAGCACCCCTACGATTGTGCCCAGGGTGGAGCCGATTGTCCTGAGCTCCTCCCTGAACCCCAAATACTGCTCCTCCTGCAGACGCAGGGTCTCCTGCAACTTGTCCAGTACTGTTGCCATCGTCTCCTGGGAGTGGTGGTATGCTCCCATGATGGAGGATAGGGCCTCGTGGAGTGTGGGTTCCCTTGGCCTGTCCTCCCTCTGTCGCACAGCAGCCCTCCCAGTTCCCCTATCTTCCTGGGCCTCCGTCCCCTGGACCGTGTGCCCACTACCACTGCCCCCAGGTCCCTGTTGTTGTTGGGGTGGTGGGTTACCCTGGGTGCCCTGTAGTGGTGGACACACCGCTGATTGACCTGTCCTGGGTAGGGAGGTTTGGGCCCGCTGGGTGGGTGCTGTGCTGGTGTTACCACAGGGTGGAAGCTCGGTGTTGGGCTGTGGCTGGGCAAGGGGAACCGACTGTCCTGAGGCCCACGATGGTCCGGGCTGGTCATCAAGATCCAGTGGGGCAGAGCTGCTGTCGTCACTGTGGGCCTCTTCTGTGGGTGGAGTGGTGTTGTCTGGACCCTCTGGTGTGGTGACGTTCCTTCGGGTTCCTGCAGGGGTATAAGAACATGATTATTGCATGTGTGTTTTTCATGGTGTGCAATGGGTGGGTGTGCGTGAACCCCAGTGCAGGCATTCCTGTGTGGGGGCTTGTGTGATGATGGTTGGGGGGGTGTTCTGGGTATGTGCAGTGATCATGCTTTGGTGAGGGGTGAGCATGCTTAGTTGTGTCATGCAGGCCTTGGTGTTGGGATGGGTGGTTGGTGTCATGGGTAGATTAGTTAGGATTTGGGGTGATAGGGGAGGGTGTGAGGGTGGGGGTGTGTGATAGCATGCAGGTAGGGTGGGGGATGTGATAGTTAAGATTTGACTTACCAGTGTCCCATCCTCCACCGACTCCTCCAAGGCCCTCAGGATGCATAATGGTCAAGACTTGCTCCTCCCATGTTGTTAGTTGTGGGGAGGAGGTGGGGGTCCGCCGCCAGTCCGCTGTACCGCAATGTTGTGCCTGGAGACCGTGGAACGCACCTTACCCCGTAGGTCGTTCCACCTCTTCCTGATGTCCTCCCTATTTCTTGGGTGCTGTCCCACGGCGTTCACCCTGTCCACTATTCTTCTCTTCGCCATAGCTCCATCTTCCTGGCTATGGAGGTGTGCTGCACCTGTGAGCCAAATAGCTGTGGCTCTACCCATAGGATTTCCTCCACCATGACCCTGAGCTCCTCCTCGGAGAAGCGGGGGTGTCTTTGGCTTGACATGGGGTGGTGTGTGTGTTGTGTGGGGTGGTGTATGTGTTGATGAGTGTGGTGAGTGTAGTGGTATGTGGTGTTTTGTGCGTGGATGTTGTGTGGGTGATGGTGTTGTGTGCCTCGGTGTGATGGGGTTGTCAATAGCTGTGCTCTATCTCTCGCCTTCTCTCAGATTTTTTGGTTGTAGGGGTTTGTGGGTGATGTGGGTGTGTATTTTATATTGTGTTGGGTGTGTGGGAGTGGTGTGTGTATGTGTCTCAGTGTGTGTATTTGGAATTGTCCAATGTGGCGGTGTTTTGTGGAAGTGTGTGTATTTTGAGTGCAGTGGTGTGTACCGCCAATGGAATACCGCGGTTGAAAGACCGCCGCATGGATTCGTGGGTCGTAATAGCATGGGCGTGTTTCTGTTGGCGTGGAGGTGGAGGATTTGTTTCCGCATGTTTATCGCTGACCTTTGGTGTGGCGGTGTTGTGTGGGTGTCTGAATTTCGGCGGATTCCGAGATGTGTGTCATAATAGCTGTGGCGGTCTGCCGCGGCGGTGTATTGGCGGGCTTCTGCACGGCAGTAAGCACCTTATACCGCCAATGTTGTAATGACCCCCTAAGTGTTTTGCACACTTCTGTCATTAGGCTGTATTTGAGCTACATTTGGGTGGTATTTGTGCTACATTTGGGTTCTTTTTTCTCTGGGGATCATCTTGGGGGACATTTGTTGTGAGGCTTCCTAATCACCTCATTTACTGCACTATCCTCTGTAGAAACTGTTTTCCGTTTTTTACTTCGATTCCATGAAGATGGCATTCAGAAGTGTCACACTTTTGGCATAAATTCAGAATATTAGCACTCTAGGTGCTCATTAGAACATTGCAGTAAAGCCTTTGATAAACCAGGGAGTTAACTAGCAGTTTGTTACTGGTTGAAAGTGCATGTTTCAGTCTGCATGTCAGAATGTTTTAATGAAATATAAGAGGAAGATGTTTGAGAGCTCCTTAAAATGTGTCCTACTTTTTCTTTCTACAGAACTAACCATAATTGCTATGACAAAACAAATCCCCTCATTTTTTTCCTTTCTAAATTAAATGTTTACGTTTTACCAGTATGATTCAAATATGACGGCTTCAGCAGTTCCGGCTCGCTGCGCTCTGAAGGGGTGGGTGGGTGGTTGCAGCACATGGTGGGGAGAACATATAATAAAAAAATAAAGAAAGAAAAACTTACCTGCTCCGCCACACCTCTTTAACTCGTCACTGCAGGTACAGGCTCCCAGCCTGCCCTGCGGCCAATTCTGACGCTACTCAGAGCAGTGTAAGGATTGGCTGCGAGTGCCCAGCCAGGGTCCTCCCAGGTAGGTTGGGAGCCTGTGTCTGCTGTCTCGAGCCCGGCAACGCAGTGCCGGCTGGAGAGAGCAGTGAGCATCTTTGTTTGGCTGACCCGAGACGGCCAGCCAAACACACATGTGCACTGAAGGAAGTGCACCGTGCAGTTTCCTCATCCCTGTCATCCCACATAGCCCGCCCCTTTCACAACAAAAGGATAATAAACGCAGTGTATTATCCTTTTGTTGTAAAAGGTTTGCAGCTTCTGCTGCTGGCGGGGGTGATGCTCCTCCGCCATAGCGAAATTGCTGCCGCTGGGCTTCCGATGTCCCACACCTTTGACGTAAGTAAGACTGTTAGCGCTCTAGTTGTTCTTTAGAACACTCTGGAAGGCTGCAGTAGAACACAAGGGAATCAAATGTCAGACTGCTTCTGTTGGAAGTTCATGTTTTACTGAGAATGTCAGACTTCATTCTCATATGGCTGAGAAAGATAGTGTGAATTTACAGGAAATATACTCTCATTTTAGCTTCTGGACCACCTTCTATAATCGCTATTGGAAAATCATGAGAAAACAGTTTTCTCTCAAACATGATTCATGAAATCCCAGCAGGGTAAAATCACCTTAGAACGGGAAACATCCCGAACCACGACTACGGAAGAACGAAGTTGTGAACAACGAAAGCGGAACAACACTTTCATTAACCATGACTTTGTTCTTCTGTGCCTTAACCACGCATGTGCTGAACATCGCACATGCGTAGTTAAGGCACAGAAGAAGGGAGTCGGCTTCTGAGGAGGAAGCGGTCAGGTAAGTGGGGCTGGGGCTGTTTTACGGGCGGGGGTATTTTTTGTTTTTAGGGGCGGGGTGGGGGGGTCGAGGTAGACAAGGTTTTGGTGGGTTGGGGGGTTGCAGTAGTTTTAGGGGCGGGGTTTGGGGGTCAGGGTATTTTTAGTTTTTAGGGGCGGGGTAGTTTAGGTTTTAGGGGAGTGAGGGTTGCAGTAGTTTTAGGAGCAGGGGTATTTTCGTTTTTAGGGGCAGGGGTGGGGGGTCAGGGTAGTTTAGGTTTAAGAGGGTTTGGGGGATCACTGTAGTTTTAGGGGCAGGGTGGGGGGGCGGGTATTATTCGTTTTTAGGGGCAGGTGGGGGGGTCGGGATAGTTTAGGTTTTGGGGGGGTGGAGGGGTTGCGGTAGTTTTAGAGGTGGAGGTTGGGTATTTTTCGTTTTTAGGGGTAGTTTTCGGGGTGGGGAGGTCGGGATAGTGTAGGTTTTAGGGGGCCCCAGTAGTTTTAGGGGTGGGGGGGTTGGAGTATTTTCAATTTTTAGGGGGGTGGGGGGTTGTGTAGTTTAGGTTTTAGGTGAGTGGGGGTCGCTGTAGTTTTAGAGGGAATTGTGGGGGGTCAGAGTATTTTTAGTTTTTAGCTGTAGTTTTAGGTGTGGGTGGGGGGTCAGGGTAGTTTAGGTTTTAGGGGGGTGGGAGTCGTGGTACTTTTAGGGGTGGGTTAGGGGTTTGGGGTATTTTTCGTTTTTAGGGGCAGGAGTGGGGGGTCGCAGTAGTTTTAGGGGTGGAGTGGGAGGGGTCGGGTATTTTTAGTTTTTAGGGGGGTAGACGGTCACTGTAGTTTTAGGGGCAGGGTAGTTTAAGTTTTATGGGTAGGGTAGGGGTGGAATTGTTTTTAGGGGTGGAGGTGGGGGGTCAGGGTGGGGAGTCACATGCTGGAACCACACATGCCGTTCCACGCATGCCTTTACCAGGAATGCCTTTACAACACAAAATCATTGTTAAGGCATTCGTTGTAACAACGCGGTCATTGTTCCAACCTCGATGTTTAGGCATGCGTGGTTCCAGCATTCGTGGTTCTGACTTATGTTCCCTTAGAACAGACCACAATTACTAAAATTAGTATGGTATTATCAATAAATTATTTATATTCTAACTAAAATCTGTTTTTACCCTTTATATGCTCTCCTTTTTGTGACCCTCAAAACCTGCCATTCACTACAATGCATTTCAAAGGGGTGTTATCACGTATATTGGTCCCAAGATGGCTTCCATCACTTTCTGGTTGAAGTGCTGACAGCCAATCAGATCTCACCATGAGATCTGGTCTTAGGCTCCACCCAGATCTCCAATCTCCTTTAATATCTCAAAAACTACTGAATGGATTTACCCCAAATCACGAAAAGAGCTCTTTCTTGACCAAGAGATACCTTTCTGCCAAACTTGGTGTAATTCTGTCCAGCGGTTCATGCTGCGGGTGTGTCTAAAGACTCTATGGGAACTAACATGGGAAATGCACTTTTTTTTACCCCTTTAACCCGGCCACCACTTGACGGAACATCTTGAAACTTTCCATTCACAACAAGACCCTAGAGGGTACTCTATTTTTGAAAAATTTGTGTAGATTCATCAACGGTGCCAACTTATAGACAAGTCAAAAAATGCTTTTTCCATGGAAACTAGTTCCTGACTTTTTGTGATTTGGTGTAAATCCACTCCATGGTTTTCTAGTTTTTGAGTGAAAAACAAATTTGTATGTATAGGGACGCATATCTGTCGCGGCTACTGCGTGGAGTGTTCTGGCTCCTCGCATCAGAAGCAATACTGTGATTTGCTTCCCGCAACCAGTGGAGAAAGTTGCAGCTGCCATCTTATGAAACGGTGCACGGTCCCGGGGGATGAAAATAGGGGGCCGAAAACAATAAAAGGGGTTAGGGTAGAGGTATTTTAACCCATAGGGGTTAATTATGGGTGTCTGAAGGACCCTTGTTACTTTAAAAAAGATCAAAACCTTTTTTTGACCACAGACGTGGAGTCACAACTCCGTCTTGTCACCTCTGTGGAACGCTGCAATGGAGTCGCAAACCCTGTTGAAAAAAAAAAAAAAAAAATATTCACACACTCATATATATATATATATATATATATATATATATATATATATACATATATATATATATATACATATATATATATATACTGAAAAACAAAGGTGACAGAGATGTTATAGTTAGGAAATAGAATTAAAAAAAACATAGAAATTCACTAAAAAAGAGCCTGTGAGTGCATGCCCTAGCACCTTCATCTCGCTTGCGAGACTATTGTGTTCAGTAAGGGGCTTGGAGCCCGCCTGTCACTCACCATTTGTTGGTTTGCGTAGCACTCTCCTTTACAGCCTCATAATTCATCAAGGCACGCCTGGCATCATTTCCGTTTCTCTGTGTGGAGCAGGGATCAAGAACTAATTGATTAAACTTAATTAGTGCCCGTCCACTGCTCCTGACTTGATTGAGGTACTATTTGTTCTTTTTAACTTCTAGTACCCTGTAAACAGAAAGCTTGTGACTGGTAAAAACGTGCCCAGCAGTTTGCGCTCATGTTTTCTTTTCTTTTTGGTCGTAGGCGATGTCAAAAGATTACAATTAACTTTTTCTATATATGCGAGATCTATTGCATTGCAAATGCTTGCTTTGTTTTGTCAGTAATGTCTGTGATAGTCTGATTTACGTGTATGCAGATATTGTTGACACCAGTAAGGATCCTGCAGCATCCTTTGTTGTGATGTGATGCATCTTTGTGTCCATTGTTATACCACTCCCTGTAACCTTCAATACCTGCCTCAAACAGACCAAGTGTTACCTCTGAGCTTCAACTTCATCCTAGTCAGTCAAGGAGCCCAAACATCTCAAGGTACTTCAGGAAGAGGTTCACTTCATCAATGAAGGGGGTAATTGTTAGGATTCTGGTCTTAAGCCAAGAAAAACTTCGGTGACCTCGGTTGTGGACTTGGAATACACCTCCTGCGAAAACCTTCATTCAACTCAGACCCCAAGAGCAGAGCCCGCAGCAACCCCTGCACAGGCACCTCGTACACAAGCAGTCCTCATGTGCCAGGTAGTCCTTAACGATAGTGGCTGCCAGCAAGATAAGGACTAGGCCCAGGGCGGTGGTTACACACAGCTCTCCGAGGCTTATGACATCACCATCATCAAAATATGGCCCTCCAGACACTGCCCCGTCCCGGGCCTCTCAGTAGTGTCAGTGTTCACTTCAGCCCCAGACTCGTGCTATACCCCAGAATGTTGCTGTTGCAATGAGCCCCCAACAACCCGCAATCCTCATTTCCTCCTTCACCCCTCTGTGAGGCAGGTCAGTGTTGTGACGCTGTGCTGCATACGCGATGGCGGCAATAAACACCCGGAGACGGTATGCTGGTAATAACTGTTTATTCACTTCACTAGAATCATCCTAATCCTATTCCTGCCTTTACACTCCTATTTATAACATTCCCCCCGTCATCTTGGTGCGACCATCTCGCACCTCCGGCAAGGGGGGTTTCCTTCACCCACCACTTCCGTTTCTAACATATTGGTGCTGGCCGGTTCCGGCCACAACTTTACATCCCTCCCCAACGGGGAAGAGAGGAATAAACAAAATGTGAATTGAACATAAAAGTAAGAGGCTGCCATTGTCTGCATGGCTCGTGAATGAAAATAAATGTTTCCTTTTCTTTTGGACGTTCCCCTACTAAGGTCAGTCACATGCATAGTCTGCGTATCGCTGAGAGGGGCCTGGGTTATGCCTCAACATGTATCTCCCTTCTCTCGACCGGTCCGACACCTGAATCCTTTCCGCACTCTGGTTGGGTGCCGTCGCTCCTACGAGCTGGTTCTGCAGTTGTTCTGCTCTCGGGTGAGTTGTGAGGTGTTCTGAGGTGTTTTCCGGTCCTCCCCTTGTGGATTCCAGGCATGCAGGTTCCACATCTGAGTCTGGTCTTTCGTCTGTGTTGCTCCCGTCATTTCCGCTGAGTGTTGTTTGGGGTAAGCATTTGAAGAGTGCCGCGTTGCAGTGTACTGTCTCTGGCCCTCATTGGGCTGTTACCATGGTGCCCTTCACGACAGTTACAGTCCATGGCCATGTCTCGAAAGGTAGTCGGAATTTTCCTCCTGGGTGGGTGTCTTTTACCAGGACGGCATCACCTACTTGCATGGTTACTTCTCGGGCTCTCCGTTTCTTGGATGCGCGTGCATTAGTGTTGGCTCTCCTTGCTGCTGACTTGTCTGGTGGTGGCGGTTGGTTTGCCCACGATGGGTGATGCGGGATAGCATCTGTCACTGTTCTTCCGAAGCAGAGCTGACTGGGGGTGGCTCCGGTGGTGGCGTGAGCTGTGACCCTGTACTCCCTTAGGAAAGCGTATATTGCTCTTTCGGGGTTCTCCGCTTCTGCCACAGCGATGCGGATGACCTTGTTTAGGGTTTTCACAAACCTTTCCACCTCTCCATTTGCTTGTGGCCACCGGGGTGTGATGCTCCGGTGTTTGGTGTTTGTTGATGCTAGGAAGTCCACCCACATGTGGCTGTTGAAAGGAGGGCCATTGTCCGTGTGCACCTCTCCGAAGAAACCGTGAGTGGCCATCAGCTTTTCCAATTCAGGGATTACTGCGTGTGCAGATGTTGAGTGCACCACCTCGACCTCCGGATAGCGTAAGTAGTTGTCCACTACTATAATCATGTGTGAGCTGTCCGGGAGGCTCCCAAAATCTGCACTTACTCTTTGCCACGGTGCTGAGGGTCCTTGCTCCGTGAGAACCGGTGCCGGGGGGTCTGGGTTGCCACTGGCTTGGCAGACGAGACACCTTTTGACTGTGTCTTCCACGAGCTTGTCCAAACCTGGGAACCACACCTTGTTCCTGAGGCGAGCCTTTGTCTTGACAATACCTTGGTGCACTCCGTGTGCGAGGGACACAGTTCTGGTCGTCAGGCTGGATGGAATCATCAGGCGGAACCCCCTCAGCAGGCAGCCTTCTTCGCTCACCGAGAGCTCTTGGCGGATGTTGAACAGTGTGTGTAAACAGGCTTGGGCTTCTTGTGTGCGGAAGGAGTCTGGGCGTTGGAGGGGCCTCCAGTCTTCAATCCGGGTGGCTGTTATGGTGATTTGCAAACATTCGTCCAGGGAGGTTGCTGTTATTACTTCACTGAGCGGTAGGGGTTGTGCGCGCTCAATCACCAGCCTCACATATTCTTCTGTCTCCTGTGCTTCTTCCACTTCTAGGGGTGTGGCTTGGCGGGCGTGTCGGGACAGGAAGTCTGCCGGGTTCTTCGTGCCCGGTTGATATTCAAGTGTGAAGTCATACTCTTGGAGCTGCAGGATCCATTTTTCGATCCTCGGCGGTGGTTTTGAGGATGATCCTTTGAACAGGGGTAACAGGGGCTTGTGATCGGTCACCACCGAGAATGGCTTGCTGTAGGAGGCTGGACTGGCTTGTAGTGAGTACCAAGGGGTACTTGCACCTTGCACCAGGCCCAGTTATCCCTTATTAGTGTATAGGGTGTCTAGCAGCTTAGGCTGATAGATAATGGTAGCTTAGCAGAGCAGCTTAGGCTGAACTAGGAGACGTGTGAAGCTACTACAGTACCACCTAGTGTCATATGCACAATATCATAAGAAAACACAATACACAGTTATACTAAAAATAAAGGTACTTTATTTTTATGACAATATGCCAAAGTATCTTAGAGTGTACCCTCAGTGAGAGGATAGGAAATATACACAAGATATATATACACAATAGCAAAAATATGCAGTATAGTCTTAGAAAACAGTGCAAACAATGTATAGTTACAATAGGATGCAATGGGGAAACATAGGGATAGGGGCAACACAAACCATATACTCCAGAAGTGGAATGCGAACCACGAATGGACCCCAAACCTATGTGACCTTGTAGAGGGTCGCTGGGACTATTAGAAAATAGTGAGAGTTAGCAAAATAACCCTCCCCAAGACCCTGAAAAGTGAGTGCAAAGTGCACTAAAGTTCCCCTAAGGACAAAAGAGTTGTGTTAGAGGAATAATGCAGGAAAGACACAAACCAGCAATGCAACAACTGTGGATTTCCAATCTGGGGTACCTGTGGAACAAGGGGACCAAGTCCAAAAGTCACAAGCAAGTCGGAGATGGGCAGATGCCCAGGAAATGCCAGCTGCGGGTGCAAAGAAGCTTCGACTGGACAGAAGAAGCTGAGGTTTCTGCAGGAACGAAAAGGGCTAGAGACTTCCCCTTTGGTGGACGGATCCCTCTCGCCTTGGAGAGTCGTGCAGAAGTGTTTTCCCGCCGGAAGGATGCCAACAAGCCTTGCTACACGCAAATCGTGCGTTTGGCGTTTTTGGACGCTGCTGGGGCCCAGGAGGGACCAGGAGGTCGCAAATTGGACCTGCAGAGAGAGGGGACGTCGAGCAAGACAAAGAGCCCTCACTGAAGCAGGTAGCACCCGGAGAAGTGCCAGAAACAGGCACTACGAGGATGCGTGAAACGGTGCTCGCCGAAGTTGCACAAAGGAGTCCCACGTCGCCGGAGACCAACTTAGAAAGTCGTGCAATGCAGGTTAGAGTGCCGTGGACCCAGGCTTGGCTGTGCACTAAGGATTTCCACCGGAAGTGCACAGGGGCCGGAGTAGCTGCAAAGTCGCGGTTCCCAGCAATGCAGCCCAGCGAGGTGAGGCAAGGACTTACCTCCACCAAACTTGGGCTGAAGAGTCACTGGAATGTGGGGGTCACTTGGACAGCGTCGCTGGATTCGAGGGACCTCGCTCGTCGTGCTGAGAGGAGACCCAAGGGACCGGTAATGCAGCTTTTTGGTGCCTGCGGTTGCAGGGGGAAGATTCCGTCGACCCACGGGAGATTTCTTCGGAGCTTCTGGTGCAGAGAGGAGGCAGACTACCCCCACAGCATGCACAAGCAGGAAAACAGTCGAGAAGGCGGCAGGATCAGCGTTACAGAGTTGCAGTAGTCGTCTTTGCTACTATGTTGCAGGTTTGCAGGCTTCCAGCGCGGTCAGCGGTCGATTCCTTATCAGAAGGTGAAGAGGGAGATGCAGAGGAACTCGGCTGAGCTCATGCATTCGTTATCTAAAGTTTCCCCAGAGACAGAGACCCTAAATAGCCAGAAAAGAGGGTTTGGCTACCTAGGAGAGAGGAAAGGCTACTAACACCTGAAGGAGCCTATCAGCAGGAGTCTCTGACGTCACCTGGTGGCACTGGCCACTCAGAGCAGTCCAGTGTGCCAGCAGCACCTCTGTTTCCAAGATGGCAGAGGTCTGGAGCACACTGGAGGAGCTCTGGACACCTCCCAGGGGAGGTGCAGGTCAGGGGAGTGGTCACTCCCCTTTCCTTTGTCCAGTTTCGCGCCAGAGCAGGGGCTAAGGGGTCCCTGAACCGGTGTAGACTGGCTTATGCAGAATTGGGCACATCTGTGCCCAACAAAGCATTTCCAGAGGCTGGGGGAGGCTACTCCTCCCCTGCCTTCACACCATTTTCCAAAGGGAGAGGGTGTCACACCCTCTCTCAGAGGAAGTTCTTTGTTCTGCCATCCTGGGCCAGGCCTGGCTGGACCCCAGGAGGGCAGATGCCTGTCTGAGGGATTGGCAGCAGCAGCAGCTGCAGTGAAACCCCAGGAAGGGCAGTCTGGCAGTACCAGGGTCTGTGCTACAGACCACTGGGATCATGGAATTGTACCAACAATGCCAGGATGGCATAGAGGGGGCAATTCCATGATCATAGACATGTTACATGGCCATATTCGGAGTTACCATGGTGAAGCTACATATAGGTAGTGACCTATATGTAGTGCACGCGTGTAATGGTGTCCCCGCACTCACAAAGTTCAGTGAATTGGCTCTGAACAATGTGGGGGCACCTTGGCTAGTGCCAGGGTGCCCACACACTAAGTAACTTTGCACCTAACCTTTACCAGGTAAAGGTTAGACATATAGGTGACTTATAAGTTACTTAAGTGCAGTGTAAAATGGCTGTGACATAACGTGGACGTTATTTCACTCAGGCTGCAGTGGCAGGCCTGTGTAAGAATTGTCAGAGCTCCCTATGGGTGGCAAAAGAAATGCTGCAGCCCATAGGGATTTCCTGGAACCCCAATACCCTGGGTACCTCAGTACCATATACTAGGGAATTATAAGGGTGTTCCAGTAAGCCAATGTAAATTGGTAAAATTGGTCACTAGCCTGTTAGTGACAATTTGAAAGTAATGAGAGAGCATAACCACTGAGGTTCTGGTTAGCAGAGCCTCAGTGAGACAGTTAGGCACCACACAGGGAACATATACATGCACACCTATGAGCACTGGGGCCCTGTGTGACAGGGTCCCAGTGACACATACATATAGGCCACAAACCTATGAGCACTGGGGTCCTGACCAGCAGGATCCCAGTGACACATAACAAACATACTGAAAACATAGTGTTTTCACTATGAGCACTGAGGCCTGGCTATCAGGATCCCAGTGAGACAGTGAAAACAGTGACAAACACCCTGACATACACTCACAAACAGGCCAAAAGTGGGGGTAACAAGGCTAGAAAGAGGCTACCTTCTCACACTTGCCGTATAGATAGAGGTGGAAGTGGCGGCACCTCCAATGGATGGCAATGGCTTCCCGTTTGATCTGTGAATACCGCTGCTCTGTTGGCGTGAGTGTGCGGCTGGCAAAATCGATGGGGGCCCACTCTCCGCAGTCTTGTTTCTGTGCTAACACCGCTTCTAGGCCCGTGGGGCTGGCGTCAACTACTAGTTGGAGTGGCGTCGGGGGTCAAAGAATGCCAGTGTGGTGTCGGCGGAAAGTGCTCTTTTGGTGGCTTGGAAGGCATCTTCTTGCTCCTTACCCCATTTCCATTGGTGGTTTGCTTGTCTGAGCTGTCGTTGGGGCCCTGTGATGTCTGCAAGGTTTTTCTTGAACCGGCTGCAGTACGTTACCATGCCCAAAAAACTCTGGACTCCTGACACCGATGAGGGTGCAGGGGCTTCCTGGATGTGTTTGACTTTTAGGGGGTCCGGTCCGACTCTGTTTTTTGAGAACCGATACCCAAAGAAACAGATTTATTGCTTCAAAAATTCACATTTATCCTGGTGGAGCGTTAGTCCTTTTTTTTGTAATCTGGCGAACACGGCTCGTAGTCTCTTCAGATGCGTTTCGACAGTGGGGGCATGGACCAGGATGTCATCGCTCACATTGAGGACTCCCGGGAGTCCTTGTAGGACTTCTTTGATAACGTGTTGGAAAACTTCTGCCGCGCTCCAGATGCCAAAATTGAGCCTCTTGTATCTCCATAGACCATTGTGGGTGGAGAAGGTGGTTATGGGCCGTGATTCTGGGTGCAGCATGATCTGGTGGTATCCTGATCTGAGGTCCATCTTTGAGAACCAATATGACCCAGTTAGCTCACTGAGGATATCATCTACTGTTGGGGTCAGGTGTCTCTCCCTTTTGATTGCCAGATTTGGCATGCGCATGTCGACGCAGATCCTGACGGCGTCAGGTTGTTTGGGTTTCCTAGCAACTACGATGGGGGATACCCACGGTGTTGGGCCTGAGACTTTCACGATGATCCCTGCTTGTTCTAGGAGTCTGAGTTCACGTTCCACTTTGGGGCTCAGGTGGAATGCTACCCGGCGATGTCTGAGAACTGTGGGGGTGACAGACTCATCGATGTGGAGGTGCAGTGGGGGCCGCTTTAGGCAGGCGATTCCCTCAAACAGTGTCTTGAATTCCTGCGTCAAGTCATTGAGTGTATTCACATGTACGCTAAATGCAAAATGTACCAGGTCGAGGTCTTGTGCCGTTTGACAGCCAAGTAGGAATCCTGCGCCATCTTTGGAGACGTAAACCTTCGTGGCTGTTCCAGTGGTATCGTAGGAGATTTCTGTCGTGAACGCCCATGCTATCTCTAGGGGTCGGCTGTTCCCAAACGCAAAAACCTGTATGTTTGTGGGTCGGAGTGTCGGCAATGGTTTGGGTAGTTTGTTTTACACGTCCATGGCCATCAAGTTTATGGACACGCCTGTGTCCACCAGTGCTGGGACTGGGGACCCTTGGACTGTAACCTGTCATGTGGGTAGGCGTCGTCCCCCAACGGTGTGTATTACATGGACTGTGTGTTGGTCATTGTCCATGTCACTGTCTGAGTCTGGGGCTAGCGTGGTTTCAACCATTTGGATGGTCTTCCTTGTGGTGTTGGTCGGTTGTTTTGGTGCGGATCTGCAGACTTTTGCAAAATGGTTGTGTTTCCCGCATGCGCTGCAAATTTTGCCCCACGCAGGGCAGGTGGTCGGATGTGGTGCCGGTCCGCCGCACCACTTGCATGATCTGCTTCTTTGCTTTCCTTTGTAGTTGTCTACTTTTTGTCGCGGTGCGTTCACCATCACTGCATTGGCTGCTTCTGCTTTTACTTGGGTTGTTGGTGCTTGTTCCATGTGGGCCGCCTGCACCCATGATAGCTCTTGAGATCGTCCGAATGTGAGAATGTCTTTCATTTGCATGTTTGGTTGCTGTAATATGCGCTCTCGGAGTTTTGACGACGAGCACCCTTGGATGAATTGTGCCCTGATTTTATCCTCCTCATCGGGCAGTGTGCATGTGCTGGTTAATTCTTTTAGCCTGGCATAAAAGACATCGACGGACTCATCAGTTTTTTGGCGGGCTTGGCGTAGTAGGAACCTTTCGTAGTCCGGATTTGCATAGGGTTCAAAATGTGCAGTAATTGCCCCTTTTAGAGTTTCGTATGTCCGTGGCCGTGCTTCTGTTATGGACTTGAACACTTTGTGGATGTCTGCGCCACCAATGTGTAGAAGTAGGGGCCTGCGCCTCTCTGGTTTGCCGTCTAGGGCTTCAAAGTATGTTTTGAGGCGTTCTACCCAGACTTTCCATCTTGCGGCTTGGGTGGGGGGTGCATCTGTGATGATGAAAGTTTCCAGTGGTGGTATGCCAGCCATTGTAAAGGGCGACTGGTTGTGATGAGGTGGCGAGCGCGTGCAGGAGGGTACAGTACGTGTTTGATTTAACGTGTTCGCGCTTATTTATTGTCCCCCTTTTTTTTCTGTTTACTGTGTCTCCCTTCCCGTGCTTGCGTTGTTTAATGAGGGGAAAAAACGAGGGAGGAGGATTTGCAACACAGTATGGCTTTTGCTTAATGCTAGTTCCTTGTATGCAGCCTATGCGAGTTTGTGGCCACAAGGAGAAAAATGCTTACTGTGGTATTTATATTTCTTTCTCTCTTTCTTCCTTTTTTTTCAGGTTACAGGTGCTGGAGCTTGTCTGAAGAGCGCAGGGTTGTAACTTGCACGACGCCGCGTGCACGTTCAGGCGAGGAGCGCATCTCTTTGAAGGTGCAGGGTGTGTTGGGGGCCTGCTGTGAGAGCTCGCCGGAGCCGCGATGTCCGTCAGGCATCAGCTGAGGGCCTACGCGGGCGTTACTTCTCATGGGCGCACAGCCCTCCTGGAGCGGGGCAGCTTTTCCCGGTGCGGCCGCTGTGTGCTGTTTTCAGCGGTGCCGGCTAGGCAGACCCTGGCGGCGACAGAGGTCAGACTGGTCGGGCGGCGCTGAGGCCGGCTTGCGTGGGCATCAGTCGATTTAGTCCGTGACGGCTCGGCAGGTAAGCCGGTCGGACTTCCTCCTCTTACCGCGTCGGACAGGCCTGTGTTGTTGCTCGGTGTGCGGTGGGTGGTGCAACTACCGGTTGCGGTAGGCCCACTCTCGTCGCCAAATGTGACGCTGTGCTGCATACGCGATGGTGGCAATAAACACCCGGAGACGGTATGCTGGTAATAACTGTTTATTCACTTCACTAGAGTCATCCTAATCCTATTCCCGCCTTTACACTCCTATTTATAACATTCCCCGTCATCTTGGTGCGACCATCTCGCACCTCCGGCAAGGGGGGTTTCCTTCACCCACCACTCCCGTTTCTAACATATTGGTGCTAGCCGGTTCTGGCCACAACATTACAAGTGTCTTCTCCTGTCTCGGACTCACAGTGGACATGCGCCATGACAGAGCGCCCCACCGGTGTCGCGCCTTGAGGTCACTCGGTCAATTATTGCTTGAAGAGGCTGAGTTGCTTCTGTTTGTTAGTCAAGAGGGGTCCCCTGGCTGGTGCGGGTCGGTACCTGGGTGTGGGTGCGCCTGCTTCTGATGCAAAATCAGGGAAAATTAGGAAATGAAAGAAAGAGTTTTCCAAGAAACAGAAGCTTGTGGGATGTATAGATTCCGCCAGTACCGCGGTTTCCTTACAGTACCTTCCCCGCCCTCTCCTCGCACATCCTGGCCACAGCCGCGAGGTCAGTCCCTGTGATTCCTGGTACCCACAAGACACAAAAGCCACCCCCAGAAGCCCCCCGTGGCCCCCAGCAGCCCACTGGACAGTAGCTTCGATGCACAGACTGTTGTTTGTCAGGGGACCCCAGCCTCCTCTCGTCACTCACGAGCGCTTTGAGGCCCCTCGGTGAGGACAGCCGCTGAACGCTTCTGGGCGCTCCGAGCGGCTGGTGTGTGCCGGTACCACTGGGCTCCTGTGCGGCCTGCGCGGCTCATCAGCTCCCGCCACCCTCGCTGCGCACAGTGACCACGGTTGATGCCCGTGTGCAGACATTATTCTCTCTAAAAACTCCCAGCGCCCGCCAAAGCGCCAAGTGGCTGACCCCAGTGTGCTAGCACACAGTAATGCATTGCTCAAACAAGGCCTTACATCATAGGTATATATCTTTGTATCACCACCTCGGTATGTCTGTCAGACTTACAGTCGATTCCTGACAGTGTTACACTCATCCCGTCACTGTCTTCGTTGTAATTAGATTCAATAATTCAAGGAAAGCGCTCTGTCGACCTTGTATCGAATAAGCGCTATTTAAAAAACAAATGAATACATAAATCAAAAAATTGCATAAGGAGTATTGAAGGTAGTAAGTTTAATCATTAAAATCCGATTACCCAAATTGATAAAAAAAAAGTGTGTGGCCTAAACGCTTTAGAAAACATATATAGATAGATGCACATGCTTATGAAGACCTTGCAAACAAATACGTAATTATGGTAAAGGCAATTATTTGATCACACCAGTGGAAATCATGCAAATGTTAAACTCACACCAGTCCCATTGGTATAATAAAATAATTACCTTTACAATCGGCTTAAATTCATAGTATATACGGAATATATTATACATTTAAGCGCACGCTGCGGCTGACCGGTGTTCAGGGTTGTAGCAGACAATACAATATCACATTCATTTTGCTGCTTAGGAGGGAAGTTCTACTTCCGTGATTGGGAAATCATTGTAGTATTTTATTGTCAACATATTTAATGCATTTAACATGACAGTAAAATATTGCATTTGTTTAGCTATTCTTCCTCTCCAGCACGTGGACAGATGAATAGATGTATATTGTGACCGTTAATGTATTGACATCAAAGAAGGACACATCTGTACAGCTCTAATGCCCACGTCCCTCTGTGATCTCTTTGAACCCGGGCAGTGCCGAAGAGGTGTGAGAAGTGGGCGGGGTGAAGCCGGTGCCAGGGCTCAGTTCTGACCCAGACATGAAAGCTGCGGCATCCACTGACATTCCTCCTTCAGGTACATCAAACACTGGCACTGCCCACCCCGGCACCTTTTAACCGTACCTGGAATACACGTGCCCGTGGCCCCTTCCCATGAGCCTCTGCTCCAGGAGCTGCTATAACCGGGGCCGAGGTTGGCCTCTCACAGGACAGAGTCAGGAGCTGAGAGGAGGATGGAGAGAGACCCGGAGCTGGAGCTGGTGATCTGTGAGGTGCTGTCCCTGGAGAATGACTACCCTCGAGTCTACCCCACCAAGAGGGCTCGAGAGACCCCCCAGCAGCAGACAGAGCCCCCAGCAGCCCTGAGAGGTGAGTGTCAAGACTGGTCCTGGCCCAGCAGCCTGGCCCGGGCTGTATCCTTAGTGTCTGTTATTGTTTATAAAATATGAGGAGAGTTTCTAACAACCCTTCTGTCTCCACCCTGCAGGAGTGTAAGGAAATGCCTCCTTGGCATGGTTGCCCCCTGACTTTTTGCCTTTGCTGATGCTATGTTTACAATTGAAAGTGTGCTGAGGCCTGCTAACCAGGCCCCAGCACCAGTGTTCTTTCCCTAACCTGTACTTTTGTATCCACAATTGGCAGACCCTGGCATCCAGATAAGTCCCTTGTAACTGGTGCTTCTAGTACCAAGGGCCCTGATGCCAAGGAAGGTCTCTAAGGGCTGCAGCATGTCTTATGCCACCCTGGAGACCTCTCACTCAGCACAGACACACTGCTTGCCAGCTTGTGTGTGCTAGTGAGGACAAAACGAGTAAGTCGACATGGCACTCCCCTCAGGGTGCCATGCCAGCCTCTCACTGCCTATGCAGTATAGGTAAGACACCCCTCTAGCAGGCCTTACAGCCCTAAGGCAGGGTGCACTATACCATAGGTGAGGGTACCAGTGCATGAGCATGGTACCCCTACAGTGTCTAAACAAAACCTTAGACATTGTAAGTGCAGGGTAGCCATAAGAGTATATGGTCTGGGAGTTTGTCAAACACGAACTCCACAGCACCATAATGGCTACACTGAAAATTGGGAAGTTTGGTATCAAACTTCTCAGCACAATAAATGCACACTGATGCCAGTGTACATTTTATTGTAAAATACACCCCAGAGGGCACCTTAGAGGTGCCCCCTGAAACTTAACCGACTATCTGTGTAGGCTGACTAGTTTTAGCAGCCTGCCACAAACCGAGACATGTTGCTGGCCCCATGGGGAGAGTGCCTTTGTCACTCTGAGGCCAGTAACAAAGCCTGCACTGGGTGGAGATGCTAACACCTCCCCCAGGCAGGAATTGTCACACCTGGCGGTGAGCCTCAAAGGCTCACCTCCTTTGTGCCAACCCAGCAGGACACTCCAGCTAGTGGAGTTGCCCGCCCCCTCCGGCCAGGCCCCACTTTTGGCGGCAAGGCCGGAGAAAATAATGAGAAAAACAAGGAGGAGTCACTGGCCAGTCAGGACAGCCCCTAAGGTGTCCTGAGCTGAAGTGACTCTAACTTTTAGAAATCCTCCATCTTGCAGATGGAGGATTCCCCCAATAGGGTTAGGATTGTGACCCCCTCCCCTTGGGAGGAGGCACAAAGAGGGTGTACCCACCCTCAGGGCTAGTAGCCATTGGCTACTAACCCCCCAGACCTAAACACGCCCTTAAATTTAGTATTTAAGGGCTACCCTGAACCCTAGAAAATTAGATTCCTGCAACTACAAGAAGAAGGACTGCCTAGCTGAAAACCCCTGCAGAGGAAGACCAGAAGACGACAACTGCCTTGGCTCCAGAAACTCACCGGCCTGTCTCCTGCCTTCCAAAGATCCTGCTCCAGCGACGCCTTCCAAAGGGACCAGCGACCTCGACATCCTCTGAGGACTGCCCCTGCTTCGAAAAGACAAGAAACTCCCGAGGACAGCGGACCTGCTCCAAGAAAAGCTGCGACTTTGTTTCCAGCAGCTTTAAAGAACCCTGCAAGCTCCCCGCAAGAAGCGTGAGACTTGCAACACTGCACCCGGCGACCCCGACTCGGCTGGTGGCGATCCAACACCTCAGGAGGGACCCCAGGACTACTCTAAGACTGTGAGTACAAAAACCTGTCCCCCCTGAGCCCCCACAGCACCGCCTGCAGAGGGAATCCCGAGGCTTCCCCTGACCGCGACTCTTTGAATCCTAAGTCCCGACACCTGGGAGAGACCCTGCACCCGCAGCCCCCAGGACCTGAAGGACCGGACTTTCACTGGAGGAGTGACCCCCAGGAGTCCCTCTCCCTTGACCAAGTGGAGGTTTCCCCGAGGAACCCCCCCCTTGCCTGCCTGCAGCGCTGAAGAGATCCCTAGATCTCCCATTGACTTCCATTACAAACCCGACGCTTGTTTCTACACTGCACCCGGCCGCCCCCGCGCTGCTGAGGGTGAAATTTCTGTGTGGGCTTGTCCCCCCCCCGGTGCCCTACAAAACCCCCCTGGTCTGCCCTCCGAAGACGCGGGTACTTACCTGCAAGCAGACCGGAACCGGGGCACCCCCTTCTCTCCATTCTAGCCTATGTGTTTTGGGCACCACTTTGAACTCTGCACCTGACCGGCCCTGAGCTGCTGGTGTGGTGACTTTGGGGTTGCTCTGAACCCCCAACGGTGGGCTACCTTGGACCAAGAACTGAACCCTGTAAGTGTCTTACTTACCTGGTAAAACTAACCAAAACTTACCTCCCCTAGGAACTGTGAAAATTGCAGTGTCCACTTTTAAAACAGCTATTTGTGAATAACTTGAAAAGTATACATGCAATTTTGATGATTTGAAGTTCCTAAAGTACTTACCTGCAATACCTTTCGAAGGAGATATTACATGTAGAATTTGAACCTGTGGTTCTTAAAATAAACTAAGAAAAGATATTTTTCTATAACAAAACCTATTGGCTGGATTTGTCTCTGAGTGTGTGTACCTCATTTATTGTCTATATGTATGTACAACAAATGCTTAACACTACTCCTTGGATAAGCCTACTGCTCGACCACACTACCACAAAATAGAGCATTAGTATTATCTCTTTTTTGCCACTATCTTACCTCTAAGGGGAACCCTTGGACTCTGTGCATGCTATTCCTTACTTTGAAATAGCACATACAGAGCCAACTTCCTACATTGGTGGATCAGCGGTGGGGTACAAGACTTTGCATTTGCTGGACTACTCAGCCAATACCTGATCACACGACAAATTCCAAAATTGTCATTAGAAATTCATTTTTGCAATTTGAAAGTTTTCTAAATTATTAAAAGTCCTGCTAGGGCCTTGTGTGTTAAGTCCCTGTTTAGCATTGTCTTTTTAGAGTTTAAAAGTTTGTTAAAAGTTTGAATTAGATTCTAGAAACAGTTTTAGATTCTTAAAAAAGTATTCCAACTCTTAGCAGAATAATGTCTGATACAGAGATGCAGGTGGTGGAACTCGACACCACACCTTACCTCCATCTTAAGATGAGGGAGCTAAGGTCTCTCTGTAATATCAAAAAAATAACCATTGGCTCCAGACCTACCAAAATTCAGCTCCAGGAGCTGTTGGCAGAGTTTGAAAAAGCCAACCCCTCTGATGATGACATCACAGAGGAAGAAATTAGTGACTTGGAGGCCAATGTCCCTCCTCCAGTCCTAAATAGGGAGAACAGGACCCCTCAAGTCCTGTCTCCAACTGTGTTAGTCAGAAATAGTGAGTCCCTCACAGGAGGGTCCCACATTTCTGAAATCACTGAGGATGCTCTCAGTGAAGATGACCTCCTGTTAGCCAGGATGGCCAAAAGATTGGCTTTAGAGAGACAGCTCCTAGCCATAGAAAGGGAAAGACAAGAGATGGCCTAGGACCCATCAATGGTGGCAGCAACATAAATAGGGTCAGAGATTCTCCTGACATGTTGAAAATCCCCAAAGGGATTGTGACAAAATTTGAAGATGGTGATGACATCACCAAGTGGTTCACAGCTTTTGAGAGGGCTTGTGTAACCAGAAAAGTGAACAGATCTCACTGGGGTGCTCTCCTTTGGGAAATGTTCACTGGAAAGTGTAGGGATAGACTCCTCACACTCTCTGGAAAAGATGCAGAATCTTATGACCTCATGAAGGGTACCCTGATTGAGGGCTTTGGATTCTCCACTGAGGAGTACAGGATTAGGTTCAGGGGGGCTCAAAAATCCTCGAGCCAGACCTGGGTTGACTTTGTTGACTACTCAGTGAAAACACTAGATGGTTGGATTCAAGGCAGTGGTGTAAGTAATTATGATGGGCTGTACAATTTATTTGTGAAAGAACACCTGTTAAGTAATTGTTTCAATGATAAACTGCATCAGCATCTGGTAGACCTAGGACCAATTTCTCCCCAAGAATTGGGAAAGAAGGCGGACCATTGGGTCAAGACAAGGGTGTCCAAGACTTCAACAGGGGGTGACCAAAAGAAAGGGGTCACAAAGACTCCCCAGGGGAAGGGTGATGAGACAACCAAAACTAAAAATAGTAAAGAGTCTTCTACAGGCCCCCAAAAACCTGCACAGGAGGGTGGGCCCAGAGCCTCTTCACAAAACAATGGGTACCAGGGTAAAAACTTTGATCCCAAAAAGGCCTGGTGTCATAGCTGTAAACAGCATGGACACCAAACTGGAGACAAGGCCTGTCCCAAGAAAGGTTCCACTCCAAACTCCCATCCAGGTAACACTGGTATGGCTAGTCTCCAAGTGGGATCAACAGTGTGCCCAGAGCAAATCAGGGTCCACACTGAAGCTATTCTAGTTTCTGAGGGTGGGGTGGATTTAGCCACACTAGCTGTCTGGCCGCCTAACATGCAAAAATACAGACAGCAACTCTTAATTAATGGGACTAGAATAGAGGGCCTGAGGGATACAGGTGCCAGTGTCACCATGGTGACAGAGAAACTGGTTTCCCCTGGCCAATACCTGACTGGAAAAACTTACACAGTCACCAACGCTGACAATCAGAGAAAAGTACATCCCATGGCAATGGTTACTTTAGAATGGGGAGGGGTCAATGGCCTGAAACAGGTGGTGGTCTCCTCAAATATCCCAGTGGACTGTCTGCTTGGAAATGACCTGGAGTCCTCAGCATGGGCTGAGGTAGAACTAAAAACCCATGCAGCAATGCTGGGTATCCCTGAACTGGTGTGTGTGAAAACAAGAGCACAGTGCAAGGCACAGGGTGAACAAGTAGAGCTGGAGTCTGGAAGAATGGCCCAGCCTACCAAGAGAACAGGAAAGTCAGTTGGGAAACCAACTACAACACAGCAAAAGAAAGGGAACCTCTCTTCTCAGGAAGAAGTTCTGCCCTCTGAGGGAACTGAGCCTTTGGAGCTTGAACCTTATCAGGTTGAGCTCTTAGGCCCAGGGGGACCCTCAAGGGAGGAGCTGTGTAAGGGACAAGAAACCTGTCCCTCTCTTGAAGGCCTTAGGCAGCAAGCTGCTGAAGAGTCCAAAGGCAAGAAAAATGGAACGCATAGGGTCTATTGGGAAGATGGACTCCTGTACACTGAGGCCAGAGACCCCAAACCTGGTGCCACTAGGAGAGTGGTAGTGCCTCAGCTGTTCAGGAAGTTCATCCTAACATTGGCCCATGACATTCCCCTTGCTGGACATTTGGGACAAACCAAGACGTGGGAGAGGTTAGTCAACCACTTCTACTGGCCCAATATGTCCAACATGGTTAAGGAGTTTTGCCTCTCCTGCCCCACCTGTCAAGCCAGTGGTAAGACAGGTGGACATCCAAAGGCCCCCCTCATTCCACTTCCAGTGGTGGGGGTCCCCTTTGAAAGAGTGGGTGTGGACATAGTTGGTCCACTGGAACCTCCCACAGCCTCAGGAAATATGTATATCCTGGTAGTAGTGGATCATGCTACCAGGTATCCTGAAGCTATTCCCCTTAGGTCGACTACTGCCCCTGCAGTAGCCAAGGCCCTCATTGGTATCTTTACCAGAGTGGGTTTCCCTAAGGAGGTGGTGTCTGACAGAGGTACCAACTTCATGTCAGCATACCTAAAGCACATGTGGAATGAGTGTGGAGTGACTTATAAATTCACTACACCATACCATCCACAAACTAATGGCTTGGTTGAGAGATTCAACAAGACATTAAAAGGCATGATCATGGGGCTCCCAGAAAAACTCAAAAGGAGATGGGATGTCCTCTTGCCATGTCTGATTTTCGCTTACAGAGAGGTGCCACAGAAGGGAGTAGGATTCTCACCCTTTGAACTTCTGTTTGGTCATCCTGTAAGGGGACCACTTGCCCCTGTTAAAGAAGGCTGGGAGAGACCTCTCCATGAGCCTAAACAGGACATAGTGGACTATGTACTTGGCCTTCGCTCTAGAATGGCAGAGTACATGGAAAAGGCAACCAAAAACCTTGAGGCCAGCCAACAGCTCCAGAAGTTTTGGTATGACCAAAAGGCTGCACTGGTTGAGTTCCAACCAGGGCAGAAAGTCTGGGTTCTGGAGCCTGTGGCTCCCAGGGCACTCCAGGACAAATGGAGTGGCCCTTACCCAGTGCTAGAAAGGAAGAGTCAGGTCACCTACCTGGTGGACCTGGGCACAAGCAGGAGCCCCAAGAGGGTGATCCATGTGAACCGCCTTAAGCTCTTCCATGACAGGGCTGATGTGAATCTGTTGATGGTAACAGATGAGGATCAGGAGGCAGAGAGTGAACCTCTCCCTGATCTTCTGTCATCAGACCCAAAAGATGGCACAGTAGATGGAGTGATCTACTCAGACACCCTCTCTGGCCAACAGCAAGCTGATTGTTGGAGAGTCCTACAACAGTTTCCTGAACTCTTCTCCTTAACCCCTGGTCAGACACACCTGTGTACCCATGATGTGGACAGAGGAGACAGCATGCCTGTCAAGAACAAAATCTTTAGACAATCTGACCATGTTAAGGAAAGCATCAAGGTGGAAGTCCACAAGATGCTGGAATTGGGAGTAATTGAGCGCTCTGACAGCCCCTGGGCTAGCCCAGTGGTCTTAGTCCCCAAACCTCACACCAAAGATGGAAAGAAAGAGATGAGGTTTTGTGTGGACTACAGAGGGCTCAATTCTGTCACCAAGACAGATGCTCATCCAATTCCAAGAGCTGATGAGCTCATAGACAAATTAGGTGCTGCCAAATTCTTAAGTACCTTTGACTTGACAGCAGGGTACTGGCAAATAAAAATGGCACCTGGAGCAAAAGAGAAAACAGCATTCTCCACACCTGATGGGCATTATCAGTTTACTGTTATGCCCTTTGGTTTAAAGAATGCCCCTGCCACCTTCCAAAGGTTGGTGAATCAAGTCCTTGCTGGCTTGGAGTCCTTTAGCACAGCTTATCTTGATGATATTGCTGTCTTTAGCTCCACCTGGCAGGATCACCTGGTCCACCTGAAGAAGGTTTTGAAGGCTCTGCAATCTGCAGGCCTCTCTATCAAGGCATCCAAATGCCAGATAGGGCAGGGAACTGTGGTTTACTTGGGACACCTTGTAGGTGGAGGCCAAGTTCAGCCACTCCAACCCAAGATCCAGACTATTCTGGACTGGGTAGCTCCAAAAACCCAGACTCAAGTCAGGGCATTCCTTGGCTTGACTGGGTATTACAGGAGGTTTGTGAAGGGATATGGATCCATTGTGACAGCCCTCACTGAACTCACCTCCAAGAAAATGCCCAAGAAAGTGAACTGGACTGTGGAATGCCAACAGGCCTTTGACACCCTGAAACAAGCAATGTGCTCAGCACCAGTTCTAAAAGCTCCAGATTATTCTAACGAGTTCATTGTGCAGACTGATGCCTCTGAACATGGGATAGGGGCAGTTTTGTCCCAAACAAATGATGATGGCCTTGACCAGCCTGTTGCTTTCATTAGCAGGAGGTTACTCCCCAGGGAGCAGCGTTGGAGTGCCATTGAGAGGGAGGCCTTTGCTGTGGTTTGGTCCCTGAAGAAGCTGAGACCATACCTCTTTGGGACTCACTTCCTAGTTCAAACTGACCACAGACCTCTCAAATGGCTGATGCAAATGAAAGGTGAAAATCCTAAACTGTTGAGGTGGTCCATCTCCCTACAGGGAATGGACTTTATAGTGGAACACAGACCTGGGACTGCCCATGCCAATGCAGATGGCCTTTCCAGGTTCTTCCACTTAGAAAATGAAGACTCTCTTGGGAAAGGTTAGTCTCATCCTCTTTCGTTTGGGGGGGGGTTGTGTAAGGAAATGCCTCCTTGGCATGGTTGCCCCCTGACTTTTTGCCTTTGCTGATGCTATGTTTACAATTGAAAGTGTGCTGAGGCCTGCTAACCAGGCCCCAGCACCAGTGTTCTTTCCCTAACCTGTACTTTTGTATCCACAATTGGCAGACCCTGGCATCCAGATAAGTCCCTTGTAACTGGTGCTTCTAGTACCAAGGGCCCTGATGCCAAGGAAGGTCTCTAAGGGCTGCAGCATGTCTTATGCCACCCTGGAGACCTCTCACTCAGCACAGACACACTGCTTGCCAGCTTGTGTGTGCTAGTGAGGACAAAACGAGTAAGTCGACATGGCACTCCCCTCAGGGTGCCATGCCAGCCTCTCACTGCCTATGCAGTATAGGTAAGACACCCCTCTAGCAGGCCTTACAGCCCTAAGACAGGGTGCACTATACCATAGGTGAGGGTACCAGTGCATGAGCATGGTACCCCTACAGTGTCTAAACAAAACCTTAGACATTGTAAGTGCAGGGTAGCCATAAGAGTATATGGTCTGGGAGTTTGTCAAACACGAACTCCACAGCACCATAATGGCTACACTGAAAACTGGGAAGTTTGGTATCAAACTTCTCAGCACAATAAATGCACACTGATGCCAGTGTACATTTTATTGTAAAATACACCCCAGAGGGCACCTTAGAGGTGCCCCCTGAAACTTAACCGACTATCTGTGTAGGCTGACTAGTTTTAGCAGCCTGCCACAAACCGAGACATGTTGCTGGCCCCATGGGGAGAGTGCCTTTGTCACTCTGAGGCCAGTAACAAAGCCTGCACTGGGTGGAGATGCTAACACCTCCCCCAGGCAGGAATTGTCACACCTGGCGGTGAGCCTCAAAGGCTCACCTCCTTTGTGCCAACCCAGCAGGACACTCCAGCTAGTGGAGTTGCCCGCCCCCTCCGGCCAGGCCCCACTTTTGGCGGCAAGGCCGGAGAAAATAATGAGAAAAACAAGGAGGAGTCACTGGCCAGTCAGGACAGCCCCTAAGGTGTCCTGAGCTGAAGTGACTCTAACTTTTAGAAATCCTCCATCTTGCAGATGGAGGATTCCCCCAATAGGGTTAGGATTGTGACCCCCTCCTCTTGGGAGGAGGCACAAAGAGGGTGTACCCACCCTCAGGGCTAGTAGCCATTGGCTACTAACCCCCCAGACCTAAACACGCCCTTAAATTTAGTATTTAAGGGCTACCCTGAACCCTAGAAAATTAGATTCCTGCAACTACAAGAAGAAGGACTGCCTAGCTGAAAACCCCTGCAGAGGAAGACCAGAAGACGACAACTGCCTTGGCTCCAGAAACTCACCGGCCTGTCTCCTGCCTTCCAAAGATCCTGCTCCAGCGACGCCTTCCAAAGGGACCAGCGACCTCGACATCCTCTGAGGACTGCCCCTGCTTCGAAAAGACAAGAAACTCCCGAGGACAGCGGACCTGCTCCAAGAAAAGCTGCGACTTTGTTTCCAGCAGCTTTAAAGAACCCTGCAAGCTCCCCGCAAGAAGCGTGAGACTTGCAACACTGCACCCGGCGACCCCGACTCGGCTGGTGGCGATCCAACACCTCAGGAGGGACCCCAGGACTACTCTAAGACTGTGAGTACAAAAACCTGTCCCCCCTGAGCCCCCACAGCACCGCCTGCAGAGGGAATCCCGAGGCTTCCCCTGACCGCGACTCTTTGAATCCTAAGTCCCGACACCTGGGAGAGACCCTGCACCCGCAGCCCCCAGGACCTGAAGGACCGGACTTTCACTGGAGGAGTGACCCCCAGGAGTCCCTCTCCCTTGACCAAGTGGAGGTTTCCCCGAGGAACCCCCCCCTTGCCTGCCTGCAGCGCTGAAGAGATCCCTAGATCTCCCATTGACTTCCATTACAAACCCGACGCTTGTTTCTACACTGCACCCGGCCGCCCCCGCGCTGCTGAGGGTGAAATTTCTGTGTGGGCTTGTGTCCCCCCCGGTGCCCTACAAAACCCCCCTGGTCTGCCCTCCGAAGACGCGGGTACTTACCTGCAAGCAGACCGGAACCGGGGCACCCCCTTCTCTCCATTCTAGCCTATGTGTTTTGGGCACCACTTTGAACTCTGCACCTGACCGGCCCTGAGCTGCTGGTGTGGTGACTTTGGGGTTGCTCTGAACCCCCAACGGTGGGCTACCTTGGACCAAGAACTGAACCCTGTAAGTGTCTTACTTACCTGGTAAAACTAACCAAAACTTACCTCCCCTAGGAACTGTGAAAATTGCACTAAGTGTCCACTTTTAAAACAGCTATTTGTGAATAACTTGAAAAGTATACATGCAATTTTGATGATTTGAAGTTCCTAAAGTACTTACCTGCAATACCTTTCGAAGGAGATATTACATGTAGAATTTGAACCTGTGGTTCTTAAAATAAACTAAGAAAATATATTTTTCTATAACAAAACCTATTGGCTGGATTTGTCTCTGAGTGTGTGTACCTCATTTATTGTCTATATGTATGTACAACAAATGCTTAACACTACTCCTTGGATAAGCCTACTGCTCGACCACACTACCACAAAATAGAGCATTAGTATTATCTCTTTTTTGCCACTATCTTACCTCTAAGGGGAACCCTTGGACTCTGTGCATGCTATTCCTTACTTTGAAATAGCACATACAGAGCCAACTTCCTACAAGGAGCATCTCACGAGCAGGAGGATGGAAGCACCCCTAACAGGGCCGGGCCTGCCGTTCCCTCAGAAGAGCCCTCAAGACCGTCTGGTGGTGCCCTCAAGAGGACCAGGCCTACTCTCCTCTCAGAAGAGCCCTCGGTGTCTCCTGGCGGGTCCCTTAAGAGGTCAAGACCCTCTCTGCCCTCCCCAGAGCCCTCAAGGCCCTCCCCTGGAGGGGACAGCAGGAGGAGGACCAGCTTCAGCGCAGACCAGCTCGCCCTCCTGAGGGCAGCGTTTCATCTCAACCCCTACCCTGACTTCAGCAGCAGGTCCCACATCTCCGAGGTGACCGGGGTCCCCGAATCCAGGGTCCAGGTGAGTGGGGGCGCGCAGCCCTTGTGATGCTTTCGTGCACCGGGGCAGCATCTCCTGTGTACTGTACTTAGCATCTCTCTCGTCATCTCTACCTTTAATTACTGCTCCTTCTAAACGTCCCCCCCTCCAGTGATGTCAGTGGTAACACCCTCTAACCCTACCCGTTCCTTCTGATGTGTGGCATCGTTCAATGTATGGGTAGGTCCTAACCTGTGAGGTCTCTCTCCCCCCCCCCCTCCGGTTTTTCCTCTCTTCTTCGATCTCTGTTCTTAAATAATCGACAGATTTATACCAGAGTAGGCTGTTCCTTGGTTTCTCTGCCCCGAGCCTCCCTGCCTCTATGAGTTATTTCAAAGTTGTGCACAGAACAAGAATGTACAGAAAGAGACAGGACCTGGTGGACAAGGTTGGGGGAAGGAGGGATGCGTGGGACAGAGGATAAAGAGCCAGAGGGGAGTCCCTGGGGTCCAAGACCAAGGGGTGCAGAGATTCATAGGAGGGGCCAACAGTCTGTAGTTCTCTTTAAAAGCTCATGTCTGTCCTCTCCTCACCCTCTGGTCTCTGTTTTCCCTTTGGACACAGGTCTGGTTCCAGAACCGCAGAGCCCGGCACTTACCCAAACCTGCAAAACCATCTGTGAGTCAGCAGCACCGGCGGCAGCACTGGCAACTGGACCAGAACCAGCACCAGGACCAGAACCAGGAACAGAACCAGGATCAGAACCTGTACCAGCACCAGAACCAGGACCAGAACCTGTACAGGCACCAGGAACAGTACCGGGACCAGAACCTGTACCAGGACCAGGACCTTAACCTGGACCAGCACCAGGAGCAGTACCAGGACCAGAACCTGTACCAGGACCAGTAACAGGACCAATATGAGGAACAGAACCTGTACCAGGACCAGGCCCCACATTATCCAGCCCAAGTCAGAAGAATACAGACACCGGATCTCCGGATACCAGGATCCCTTCTGACTTTGGGGTCTGGGCCTTCACCTGTCCCCCAACAAGCCTCCTGCGCTCGGCGTCCCGTGCACCCTGGACCAGGAGACGTTCCGGCTCCTCTGCTCTGGAACCTCCAGGAGGACTACCTGTGTGGCCTGGACTTCCTGGAGGGGTGGCCCATTGCTTCTCCGTGGCCTCCCGTCTTCACCTTTGGCTCCTCCCATCATGCACCGGTGCTCAATCATCCACTTAGCTGAGTGCCCTGAGGTCCGGGGACTTCAGGAGGGTCTTGTTTGAACCTCCAGCTGGGGCTTTGTCCAAGATACACCTCGCAACAGTCTTGGACATACTTCTTCATGGAAGATTTTAACTTCAGGTCTCAGGGAGGTTTACTGGGGCAGCGCGGGTGGGGTGGGAAACTTTATATTTGCAAATACTTTAATATTTATTGCACTGTCAATGTTCTCCAGCAAATACATTCTTAATTCACTTGCACTATTAAATGGTAAACTGAACTCTCTGCATCACTCAATTGTTGCCCTTCCTTATGCATTGTAGATTTGTTTACAAATGTGAAATAAAAAAGCTTACATTTGTCTATTTTTATTCTTGTTTTGCTTTCACTGTTGGTTGCCCCTCAAGGCACTTTGCTCCTTGTATATTCTTGTGCAAACTCAAGTTCAAGAAGTGCTCTCCAATGAATCTTTAGTTCCGGCTGAGGCTAGCATCAAAATTCTATACATTTCAATTCAACGAAGCGCATTTGGGTCCACAAGGAAGACAGAGAGTGGTTACGTTTAAAAACCATAAAGGGTTAGCAAAGTTACACACTGAAATCATCAGTCATATATGTAATCATTAATCAGCACTTGAATGTAATAGCCAATGAATAATTAAAGCAATTCAAACTCATTAAAAGCAAAGATAAACTACTGTACACTTTCCTCAAAGAAAAATCAAGCAAAATATTTTTTTCCATAAAGGGAGGACCCTACTCTGTCAAGTCAGGGTAAAATTATTCTAATAAGTTAGGAAAGAGGGTTCTGTCATAAAGCCAAGTGAAAGGGCACAAGAGGAGAAGGTAACTTTAATTTTGTTCTCAAGGTGCTTCACGATGGACTCACTGCAGAGGTCCTGCGGACTCACAGTTCTATGCAATAATGAGAAGCATCTGAGCCAAGCAGTTCCTGCAGGTGCTTGTTAGTGCATCCTAGAAGGACTGCACAAGGAAAGCATCTTCACATGCGAGCAGGAACAACAGTTACATCATGTGAGATAGCTGGTTTACTTTCACTTGAAATAAAGATGCACAACCATGGAACAGGATGGCGACTGATGTTAACGATTTTAAAATGCATCCTACCTTTGCCATGGTCAAGCTAAATGTGAAAAACACTCATTACATGTGAATATTACATGGTAATGGCAATATTAAAGCAAAACATTTAATTGTGAAATAATCTCCATCACCCCCACCCAACTCTGTGACTGTTCAGTATAATGAATTTTGCATATATCGATAACAAAAATATCAAACACAAATATCGTCACCTGTAAATAAACAAATAACTTGTGAAAAATATCAATGACAACAATATTGACTACAAAATTATCAACATAACTAATAAATCCATAGAAATATACCAAAACACCAAGTTTAGCATAAACGAATTAACCCTAAACTGATATTAAACATCTAAACTTAAATAAAATATATTTAATCACCCAAAAACTAAACATTCACTACAAAAATAGTACACCTACAAGAAAATACAATAAATAAACCGAAAACATTATTCACTATAAACATTTATATACACACAACAATATACAATATTATATAAAATAAATAAATATTTAAATAGAAACAATTATATATAATACTACATAAGGAAAACATAAATTCGTGTTTACCAAACAAAATTTAATTTATCAAAAATTCAAATTGTACTAAACCAACCAATAAAATAGCACTCTAATAGCTTTAACCAATAAAATGACTCAAACAGTCAAACAAACAATATATAAGGCACTTTAATAAAAAAAAAAAATGCTCCAAAACTACAAACACTGCAAGAGGATGAAACTGTTCTCGCAACAAATGATTATAAATGAAGATATACAGCTTTACAACTACATATTCAAGTAATAATAATATCTAACCTAAACAATAAAGGTAGCTAAACTAAAAAAAAGAATTAACAAGTAAATAGTAACACACTCTGTAACTTATTTTGTTTTACACTGACTCCCTAGACGAAAAAAAGAACTTTTAAATCATCAAACTGTTAGAGAATGTCAACAATAACAAAGTAAAGGAATATGGAATAAAGTAAGAATACCTAACAATAAGTTATTACTTCACCCAAACAACAAACAAAAATAAATCTAATTCCCTAAACCTCGAAAAACTAGAAAAAAATACCATTTTAAATTGCTCTTACTTGTTTCCTATTTCAACAGAAAACAAACACATACTCCACGTTAAAACAAACTGAAGGAAAAGCTGCAAAACCATGCAAAACATTTCAACAAAACATACAAGCAAGTAAATAAAGTAAAAGTAAATGCATTTCTAAATATATTATATATTTATGTTATTAAACTACATACAGATATAGGGCCTTATTATGAGTTTGGTGGTTGGAAAATCCAACCGCCAGACCTGTGGTGAGGAGACCGTACGGATCTGGCGATCTCCCCACTAGCTCCATTATGCGTTTTCCACTGGGCTGATTAGCAGAAACAAAGGTTTCCGCCTGTCAACCCAGTGGAAAACGTGCGGCGGCATTGGACTTGGCTCCACATGTGGAGCCGAGTCCAATGCCATCACACGGGGGCCCCCTAGCACCCTCGGAATGTGCACTGACTGCACAGCAGAGTGTGCATTCTGGCTGTGCTAGGAAGGGGGCCTCTGCGCTACCCACGACTATGTGTGCACTTGTTTTCCACCACCCTTTTCATGACGGTTGTAATTAGCACAGGGGCGCTGACTTCATGGCTGCCGTGGCTGATTACAACCACGACCACCGTCATCTTGTCTGGGTCAGAGATTTTGGTGGAGACGGCAGTCTTTTGGCAGCACTGGACGCCAATCTTGTAATATGGCGGTAGAACCGCCACAGCCACCCTGGTCTGATCTCCACTGCAAGTCTGGCGGTCTTCATACCACCAGACTCGTAATCGGGCCCATAATGACAGAAGGAGCCACATTTATCACTTCCCAAAAAGGAAAGCAATTATTAAGTCACATGGGCTACACCTACAGCCAAGAAAGTGCATCAACAGAAACTACAGACCAGAAATGTACTAAATATTATTTTAATGAATGCTATGGAAGGGCAACTACAAAGAAAATGTTGTAATTAATGTAAAAGAGCACAACCACCCCAAATGTTACAGAAATTGAAGTTAGAGACGTTTTACAAGCTATAAGAGAGGAAAGCACTAGTTATCAGGAACTCACAAGCAAAATCCTTAAAGACATACTACCCAAAGTCCCTGAACTCATAACAGGCCAACTACCATCTATCCCCACTTTAAAACACCTAATTACACGCACTAAAAAAGCAACCAGTTGTACCCCACTTGCTCCTGGAAGATCCTAAGGGCCTAATTATGAGTGCGGCGGTCCATGGACTGCCGTACTTATGGTGGCGGTCAGACTGCCAAACCTTGGTGGTCCACCCGCAACATTACAATGCTGGTGGTAGGACCACCAGCAATCCACCGCCACCTCCAGGATCAGAGATCCCAATGGGTTGGTGGCGGTGCAAGTCGTGATAAGCCACGGCGGTGCCGAGTTCGGTTGGACCGTCAAAGCCGTGGCAGTCCGACCGCCACTGTGAGTCTGGCGTTCTGAAGACCACCACACTTGTAACGAGGCCCTGACTTTGGGGTAAATCATGCACACTAAATGGGTGACATTTACTATTCCCACTGCAACCAAACCAACTCGGGGAAGGTGTTGGACACTAAAAAGGTGACATTTTCTATTCCCAGAAACAAGAAATCTGGTAACAATGGTGTGAACGATAATCCACACCTCTCAAAACAGGATATATATAGTCAATCAGATGTACAGTGTGCTCAATGGGCAGCAATCACTCTGCTACCAATTAGCGAACAATGAATGTAGAGAAAGTCCCACATATCAGAATCATATAAATACACCCAAATCTACGTGTGACCGGCCATTCTCCTGCACCACAGAGGGGCTTATCATGGCAAAATTATTACTAGAACTAGGATTACTATTTAACCTGGTTTTACCTTTCAGAGGTTCCTGCATACTCCTTGAGATCCTCGAGTGACTATTCAACGTGAAATAGTTACGTGCTACATTACCTGGTATTCATGCACTTCAGCCTTGAAAAAGTTGTTGTAGATGAAACACGTGTCAGCTGTCTGCTTTGTTGTTTAATGTTGGAAATACAATTTGTTAATTGTATCACTTTTGTATTTCATCAATAAATTGGACCTGCTTTGGGAAGCAGACCATCAACAGACTTTGTGGTGCTCTGGGTGTATTTATATAATTTTCTATTCCCACTCCAATATAAACAAACTTGGGGAAGGTGTTGAACACTAAAGTGGTGACATTTACTAGTCACACTCCAATAAAAACTAACTCAGGGAAGGTTTTGGACACTAAAGGGGTGGCTTTTACTATTCCCACTCCAATGTAAACCAATTTGGATAAGGTCTTGGACACTAAGGGGTTCATTACGACTTTGACGGTTGGAAAGCTCTGCCCACCAAAACCGCGTGGAGGAGGCAACTGTCATACGCGCTGCCTTACCCACAGTTGTATTACGATGTTCCCACCAGACTGAGCATTCTGAGGGTTCTGGGCAGGAGGCCCCCTGCACTGTGTTTCCTCCGGCCTTTCCAGGGAAATGCTGGCGGAAACAGGAGTCTTGATTAGCACGGCGACGCTGAGTTAAGCGCTGCAGTGGCTGACCTTGAGGCCGTCTGCTAGGGTTGTAATGTGGTGGTTGGACTGCCTGGAGTGCAGAGGTCCACTGTCACCGCGGGCTGGAGGTCTCAAGACCGGCAGCCTTGTAAGGAGGGTCTAAAAGAGTGACATTTACTAATCCCACTTCAATGTAAACTAACTCAGGGAACGTGTTGGACACTCAATCTGAAGAAACTTGGAGAAGGTGTAAAAAAATGCAAATTTATTAAATCCAGTTAAAAAATAAAGGTTTTCACCTAGATTATTATATTTTATAATTACAAAATACACAATAGATACTACACATTATCATACTTTAGTAAATTTAAAAAATCTAAAATATTATATGACACACTAATGTAAACAACGAATATTTATATAAATATTAAATTTAAAACATTAATTTTGAACAATTGTGTGACTATTTCCTACCATTCCTAAATGCAAACAAACTACAAATACATTTGTTTCAAATAACCAAAGTTTCCAAATAAATTTACACAAAATGTTCCTATATTTATACATCATCATTTAAAAAAAAATGTTTTCCTTTCTAAATATTTTTTGTTTTTTTTAACCAAGTATAAGTTCATAAAAAAGTTGAATGTTTAATTTATTTGAATTTAAACCTCTACAAAAACAAATATTACTTTATACAAATTTTCTAAAATAATGTAAATGTTTTCAAAAAAACTAAGATTGTATTTTCTAAAGACATTAAAATAAATCTTATTTCACAAAAAATTAAAAAAATAAAATGTAAATTTAATATAATAAAATACATCTTAGTCCTATACAATGTTACCTCTAATTATTTTGTTTGGTAAGCTGCAGTGCAGTGGCTTTGCACACATTATTCAGAGATGTGTGCACAAATGGAACGTACCATTAGTCATTATGCAAGCGAGTCTGCTATCTCTTGGGTGATCGGGTGAAAGCACAGTTACGTTTTTTACACAAATGGCCCAAATGGTAACTCAGATTTAAAATGTTATTATTCAAACTGTATTGTCTAAAGGAAAATAGCTAGTAGTGACATTTCAGAGAGAGCGTCATGCAGCTCATGCAAAAATCCAATCTTTGCAGTCCAACAGAAGATCCAGAGAGGATTTTTGTTAAATTTAACATGGTCCTTTCCTAATTCATTGCAGCTTATCCCCTCCCCAGGATTCTTCCTGCGACACCCCCAGAGCACAGACTCAACTTCTCACGCTCTTCTCCGAATAACCATCTACACTCTCTACCAACCAAGTACTGTGGGCAACACCTTCAGGGTGCCAACTCAACCTTAGATGCCATGCTTTTTTATGTAAAAAAAGTATATATATATATATACATACATAAACTATGAGGTACGTGGTATAGCACTTCAGTCTCACCTATTCACCAAAAGTAACAGTGAATAAGAACTTACACCCCATGCTACTGACAGCATAACTCTCCAAAACTGAATCAGACTCTGATCCGCAGTAGAAATCTTCGGAGTGTCATAATATGAATTACCAAAGTGTGCTGCAATGTCATACAAATACATTCTCTCTGTCTCTAATTTAAAAAAAAACATGGCAATGAAGAGGCTGGGGTACTGTTAAACATGTAGAAATATGCTATAAGAGCACTGAAAACTCAATGATAAATTCTGAACCTTTCTATCAGACCAGCTAAGTAAAACTTTCAGGTGATGTAGTAATTAGAATTCAATGCTCCACTAGTATAAACAATGTGATTTTTTTTTTGTTTGGTCGAAAAGATTACATGTTTTTATTTTTGTAGTTTTTTGTAGCATACACAAGGCCCAACAGGCATCAAAGTGCTTTACAAAGAGACTGACAAAAATCAAATACAAATATACGATACTGACAAAAAGGAGATGACATCAAGATAAATAGCAATATTTAAATCTGAATACAGGTTGTGTTTATTGGGTGGTTAAACTAAGACGAGTAACTTCTAGTGTAATTAAATGTGTACCAAACATTATAGGTGGACGAGCCACTGAAAGCTCGAGCCTGAAGCTCGGTGCTGGCTTAGCTCAAGGTTCTTTTGGAAGCTCGTGCCCATACCGAAGCAAGCTTTCACGTGGCTTCTGCCTGCCTCCCCTCCCTGTACCGTGGATGTCATGTTATAACCAGTGTTGTTGACTTTGGAGGAGGGGAATCAGATTTGAGTCTCAGAGTAAACTAACCTTTTCTGATTCTGGGCAAATCACTTAATCTCCTCATGCCTAAAATCAATGAATGATGACGTTTTGTAATGTAACTGGTGCACATGTAAATAGCTCCAATACCTTCGGGTCATGTTCCTGCTATATAAAAACTGCAGAAATGTGCACAGAGGTAAAGAGAAAGCTTTAACATAAGGAAAGCCAAATAAATACCCATTTACTGCCTGATTTGTACAAAGTGACACCAGGAAACCTGGATAAATTGTGGTTTCCTCATTTAAATTGTGTGATCTTAAGCAAATATTTTATTTTAACAAAACTCTTTTCTCTTCAGTATTGCGTAAAAAAGCACTTTGAAGTATGTGAGTTCTGAACATCAGTTGTACAGAAACTTATGTTTGATTTAGTAGACTATATTATTGCTTGATAATTACCTGGGCCACATACAGCGTCCACATAAAAATGTCTTTGCCTCCTAGGTCACTCACTGTTCATGTTTAAATAAAGTGTTTCTCAATGCGGTGCTATAATCTAAGTATTAATGTCAAAGCTTCCACCTGTTAAAGAAATAAACTTTCTGAGTTTTGTATAGGTTTTATCATATTCATGTGAAATTTGGTGTTGACTTTTCCTATTAAATATTTTCAGGGCTTGGCTCTTGCACAGACTTTCCCCTTTAATTTGTTAGCTCACCCCCTTGGTCAAAAGTTTGGGATCTAATGACACATCCCATGTTAAAAAAAGAAAACTGTGGAAATTGAAATCTCACTGTAGTGTGCAGTGAAACTGAAGGGAATCAGCAAATTTTGACAGGCCTTTCTGTGCACACAGTGAGGAATCTTGCAGCCACCTTTTCCAAAATGCGCAAGCAAACAAATTAAACGGGAAGCACCCCTCTAAGAGCCCTGAAAATATTTAAAAGCAATCAGTTGCATTGGTGAATGGGGTGATCTCCGTCGTATTCGGCAGCGTTTGTCTTTCTGTTCTGAACTGCAATAAAAGTTACATGCTGCTAAATATGATAAAAGATCACCCCATCCACAGATGCAAATGACTGCCTTTCAGGTTTAATTAGCCTCCTTTGTTTTCATTGCTCCTCTACCAGATTTTTTCACTTAGACATTAAAGGTCACTCCTTTGAAATGCGCACTCCAGTGTGCCTCCTGCGCGAAAATTGATTGTTGTGTGCTCGGCCGCCCAGGTGTGCACCTTAGAGGGAACGTTGGTCCTATACCGTAGCACTGTTCCGGAGGGAACGCTCTATACAATGTTCCCGCCAGTCAGCCCGGTAAGAACACTGTAATATGGTGGAGGGGTGGAGTTTGATGGTGGCATCCTCCCCATGGCTTTGGCGTTGCTGTGGTGGGACCGCCAAAGTCGTAATCAGGCCCTAACTTCTTATTGCTGTGTGGTGTGTCCTAGCTATGTGTATCTATTAACTAGGCAGATAGCTGTGAAATGATGTGTTCTTTTTCATACTGTCAATGCTCTTCTCAGAGCTTCAGGTGTCCCTCTCTGGCCAACCATTACACAAACGCCATTGCACCTTGATATGTTTGGTAAAACAATTACATTTTTCAAATAAACAGATGTGCATGTAAAGAAGCTCTAAAAACTCATCTGTTCTAATCCCTCCCTCCGTTTAATCACCAAGATGCCTCGGTTAATGCACGCTACATGGGCTCAACTCCAGTTAAAATATGGGCTACTTCCCATTGTCACGTGTTGGCAAAGTGCAGCTCCACTTGCTGTTCATTTCTCTAGTTTTGTTACTCTTCCCTGGGTGTTGTGTGTACACTTTATTTTCCACTGCGTTTTGCTTTATTGTCTCTGGTCAGCGAACTGTGACCCAAGACCCCCGTCCTGAGTGACATGATCTTTGCACTGTTCAGTAGTGCCCGATATTATGATGAAATGTGATACTTACGTATTATTACCAGGTATTTTTTTAAGTGCACCAACATTCCATGCCAACATACCCAGCTCCCTTTCCCTGCTGTACCCGAGTGTATGCAGGAATTAGTAGCGCCTGGTGATCCTTGAAGGTGGTGGGGTTGTAATATTTTCTGCTGGTTCACCATCATGTTTTCTCTCAACAACAATTGCACACTTATACTGTCATAATCATTGACTCAATCACAACTCCTGGTTTACAGGGGCTCTGGTTTCAATTCTGGGGTACAGGCGGTGCCGTAACAAAACTTGAGAGGGCCCCCCTGCAAAGTACATGGAGGGACCCCCCTCTGGACTCCTCAGGAGCTCTCAGGCCCCGATACTGTGCTAAAGGGGCCCACTGGAGCTCGGGCCCCCCCGCACCATGAGTGCTGCGCGGGTCTTTGCTACGCCCCTGGGTACAGGTGTTCTGCTGTACCACTGATGGGGGCACCTCTGACTCACTCTTGCTCCCTCTCACACTCTCCCCCTCAGTCACTCATTCCAACTCACTCACACTACTTTACTCACTCCCTTGCTTTCCCTTATTCCTACTCACTCTGGCTCACTCGCTCTTTCACTCTCCCTGACACTCTCAAACACATTAAACTAGCACACACTCTTATTCCCTCTCAATCACTCACACACGCACAGAGAAACCTCACTGAATTATTTTTTACTTAACCTTCTTCATTTGCTGGCAACTAAGAGACTCCGTAGCAGAAGCTTAGTAGGAATCTGGTGCTGGACATTAGAACCAGCAAGCCATTATTCCTAATGAGGTGCCGGAGAGAGCAGCGGGACCAGATCTAAGGGGAACATCCAGGCCTAGCCCGCTCCCAGCTTCTTAACAGGACTGGAAGCATAGTCCTATCAGAAACAGGGACAGTGCTCGGGGTGCTGCCCCTGCTTCTCTGGGTGGGCCTCATTGGCCCCAGGAATGCACTGATGGGTGCCCTGACAGCCACATGTTAGTAGATATAGTGTGCTGCCCGAGGCATGTGCAGTTTGTCTGCTAAATAAATTTTTTGTGTCTGTGTTAGGCCTGGGCAGAGTTCACAGAGTTCTACTCCGCGGAATTCTGCATAGTTTATTAAAAACTCTATGAATTGCGCAGAGGTGGAGTTACGTGGCCCGCAGAGTACTGAATGCGCCCGATCTCGGAAGTGCTAAGCAGGGTCGACCCTACTTAGCCCTTCCGAGATCGGGCGCATTCAGGAAAGGGCTGCGGGCAGTGAAAGCTGCCGTTTCCGGCCTCTTGTGCACCGGCCTGTCCTGTGTGCACTGCATATGGGGCAGGCCGGTGCACAAGAGGCCGGAAACAGCAGCTTTATTTCGCTGCCTATGGCCCTGGCTTGGGTTCAGGGCTGAAGGCAGCGAAAGCTGCCAGGCCTCGTGTGCACTGGCCTGCCCCGTGTGCAATGCACACAGGATAGGCCAATGCACAAGAGGCCTGAAACTGCAGCTTTCTCTGCCTATGGCCCTGGCCTGAATTCAGGTCAGGGCCGTAGGCAGTAAAAGCTGCTGTTTCAGTCCTTGTTTGTGCACCAGTGTGCACAAACAAGGAAAAAGAGGAGAGGAGAACTTACCTGGGTCTTCCAGGGGGCCCTCCTCTCCTCGGCTTCCACTCCACAGTCCCTCTGGCCCCTGCTCCCTGACCCTGGGCTGCTGTGCACACTGCAGCCCAGTTTTGGGCTTCAAAGCGCAAGCACACACTCTCTGCCTTTGTGCTGTGTAGCCCATAGCTTTTGTGATTAACAAAGTTTTTGGACGAACTCTGCTCTCCCAAAAAAACAACCAGCGGAGTGGAGCTCTTTGCACACCCCTAGTTAGGGGATCATAGTCGAACTACCCCTCACATGCACAATTCGCATCTACAGAGTGCTGCGTTTTTAAAGATACTCTGTAGCTGAATTGGGGCTCAGCCCCCTCGCCCTCCTCCTGCTGTCATCAGGAGCCTGATGGAGAGCCCTAGAGGGCTGAGCTGCGCACTGCAGAGTTCATGTAAACACAAAAGTTATCTTTGCATGAACACTGCTAAATGAAATTACATGTGTAGTAATTTAATTTAGCAATGGCTTTGTGGACTATGTGGTGGCTCCCAGGCGGCAGGGATGCCCTGAAGCCCCGAAGAGGGGCCGCCCCTAGAATGAACTTTTTAAAAGTTTCTTCTCGGGCAGGTTCATGCAAACCTACCTCAGCACCAGCGCTACAGACAGCAACACTTCAGCTGAGATTCCTTCCCTTCAAACAGGAGGCTTTATAGACATCATCCCCCCCCCCCCCCCCCCCCCCCCCCACCATCATCATATGGCTCCTCCCCACAGGGAAGGCCATCTGTATGCTGCACCTTTACAACAATTCACTGCAGCTTCCCTATTGCTGCCCCTGACTAGGAAACTCCCCCACTCGGCCTGTTCCCGTGTGAAAGGACAGAACTGCATTTGCTTGGATTGGGCATCAGTGTTACAATAACCAGATTAGCCATGTTTCTTGCTCAGATTAATATTTCCTACAGGAAGTACCCATCTCTGACCCGGAAGTACCTGTGCATCTTTGCTCCCAAGGCTTGAAAAGTTAGGAGTTTGCTCACACAAAACTGTTTACTTATTTGTCAATATTTGAAGGTTATTTTCTCTCAGTCAAATGATCTCAAACTATGCACCTGATGGTGCTTACTGTAAGAAAAAGACGTTACCGAACTTAAAACGTGTTTATCTCAGGGTGTAGATTTGCGTCTTGTCTTCTTTTTGCGTATCGCAGCGAGACGCTTTAGGGTTTAGAAAAGGAGTCGGAGCCCTGATCCCATCCCTGGCTTCGTTGTAATTAGTTTCAATAATTCAAGAAAAGCGCTCTGTCGACCTTGTACCGAATAAGCGCTATTTAAAAAACAAATGAAGCACATGCTTATGAAGACCTTGCAAACAAATACGTAATTATGGTAAAGGTAATTATTTGATCACACCAGTGGAAATCATGCCAATGTTAAACTCACACCAGTCCCATTGGTATAATAAAATAATTACCTTTACAATCGGCTTAAATTCATAGTATATACGGAATATATTATACATTTAAGCGCACGCTGCGGCTGTTCAGTGTTCAGGGTTCTATCAGACAATACAATATCACATTCATTTTGCTGCTTAGGAGGGAAGTTCTACTTCCGTGATTGGGAAATCATTGTAGTATTTTATTGTCAACATATTTAATGCATTTAACATGACAATAAAATATTGCATTCGTTTAGCTATTGTTCCTCTCCAGCACGGGGACAGAGGAATAGATATATATTGTGACCGTTAATGTATTGACATCAAAGAAGGACACATATGTACAACTCTACTGCCCACGTCCCTCTGTGATCTCTTTGAACCTGGGCTGTGCCGAAGAGGTGTGAGAAGTGGGCGGGGTGAAGCCGGTGCCAGGGCTCAGTTCTGACCCAGACATGAAAGCTGCGGCATCCACTGACATTCCTCCTTCAGGTACATCAAACACTGGCACTGCCCACCCCGGCACCTTTTAACCGTACCTGGAATACACGTGCCCGTGGCCCCTTCCCATGAGCCTCTGCTCCAGGAGCTGCTATAACCGGGGCCGAGGTTGGCCTCTGACAGGACAGTCAGGAGCTGAGAGGAGGATGGAGAGAGACCCGGAGCTGGAGCTGGTGATCTGTGAGGTGCTGTCCCTGGAGAATGACTACCCTCGAGTCTACCCCACCAAGAGGGCTCGAGAGACCCCCCAGCAGCAGACAGAGCCCCCAGCAACCCGGAGAGGTGAGTGTCCGGACTGGTCCTGGCCCAGCAGCCTGGCCCGGGCTGTATCCTTAGTGTCTGTTATTGTTTATAAGATATGAGGAGAGTTTCTAACAACCCTTTTGTCTCCACCCTACAGGAGCATCTCACGAGCAGGAGGATGGAAGCACCCCTAACAGGGCCGGGCCTGCCGTGCCCTCACAGGAGCCCTCAAGTCCGTCTGGTGGTGCCCTCAAGAGGACCAGGCCTGCCGTGCCCTCACAGGAGCCCTCAAGACCGTCTGGTGGTGCCCTCAAGAGGACCAGGCCTACTCTCCTCTCAGAAGAGCCCTCGGTGTCTCCTGGTGGGTCCCTTAAGATGTCAAGACCCTCTCTGCCCTCTCCAGAGCCCTCAAGGCCCTCCCTTGGAGGGGACAGCAGGAGGAGGACCAGCTTCAGCCCAGACCAGCTCGCCCTCCTGAGGGCAGCGTTTCGTCTCAACCCCTACCCGGACTTCAGCAGCAGGTCCCACATCTCCGAGGTGACCGGGGTCCCCGAATCCAGGGTCCAGGTGAGTGGGGGCGCGCGGCCCCTGTGATGCTCTCGTGCACCGGGGCAGCATCCCCTGTGTACTGTACTTAGCATCTCTCTCGTCATCTCTACCTTTAATTACTGCTCCTTCTAAACGTCCCCCCCTCCAGTGATGTCAGTGGTAACACCCTCTAACCCTACCCGTTCCTTCTGATGTGTGGCATCGTTCAATGTATGGGTAGGACCTAACCTTTGAGGTCTCTCTACCCCCCCCCTCTCCGCTTTTCCTCTCTTCTTCGATCTCTGTTCTTAAATAATCGACAGATTTATACCAGAGTAGGCTGTTCCTTGGTTTCTCTGCCCCGAGCCTCTCTGCCTCTTTGAGTTATTTCAAAGTTGTGCACAGAACAAGAATGGACAGAAAAAGACAGGACCTACTGGAGAAGGGTGAGGGAAGGAGGTGGGACAGAGGATAAAAAGCCAGAGGGGAGTCCCAGGGGTCCAAGGCCGAGGGGTGCAGAGATTCATAGGAGGGGCCAACAGTCTGTAGTTCTCTTTAAAAGCTCATGTCTGTCCTCTCCTCACCCTCTGGTCTCTGTTTTCCCTTTGGACACAGGTCTGGTTCCAGAACCGCAGAGCCCGGCACTTACCCAAGCCTGCAAAACCATCTGTGGGTCAGCAGCACCGGCGGCAGCACTGGCAACTGGACCAGAACCAGCACCAGGACCAGGAACAGAACCAGGACCAGAACCTGTACCAGGACCAGAACCAGAACCAGGACCAGAACCTGTACCAGCACCAGGACCAGGACCAGAACCAGGACCAGAACCTGTACCAGCACCAGGAACAGTACCGGTACCAGGACCAGTACCAGGAACAGTATGAGGAACAGAACCTGTACCAGGACCAGGCCCCACATTATCCATCCCAAGTCAGAAGAATACAGACACCGGATCTCCGGACACCAGGATCCCCTCTGACTTTGGGGTCTGGGCCTTCTCCTGTCCCCCAACAAGCCTCCTGCCCTCGGCGTCCCGGGCACCCTGGACCAGGAGTCACCCCGGCTCCTCTGCTCTGGAACCTCCAGGAGGACTACCTGTGTGACCTGGACTTCCTGGAGGGGTGGCCCATTGCTTCTCCGTGGTCTCCCGTCTTCACCTTTGGCTCCTCCCATCATGCACCAATACTCAATGACCCGCTTAGCTGAGTGCCCTGAGGTCCGGGGACTTCAGGAGGGTCTTGTTTGAACCTCCAGCTGGGGCTTTGTCCAAGAGTCTTGGACATACTTCTTCATGGAAGATTTTAACTTCAGGTCTCAGGGAGGTTTACTGGGGCAGCGCGGGTGGGGTGGGAAACTTTATAATTGCAAATATTTTAATATTTATTGCACTGCCAATGTTCTCCAGCAAATACATTCTTATTTCACTTGCACTATTAAATGGTAAACTGAACTCTCTGCATCACTCAATTGTTGCTCTTCCTTATGCATTGTAGATTTGTTTACAAATGTGAAATAAAAAAGCTTACATTTGTCTATTTTTATTCTTGTTTTGCTTTCACTGTTGGTTGCCCCTCAGGGCACTTTGCTTCTTGTATATTCTTGTGCAAACTCAAGTTCAAGAAGTGCTCTCCGATGAATCTTTAGTTCTGACCGAGGCTAGCATCAAAATTCTCTACATTTCAATTCAACGAAGCGCATTTGGGTCCAGAAGGAAGACAGAGAGTGGTTACGTTTAAAAACCATAAAGGGTTAGCAAAGTTACAAACTGAAATCATCAGTCATATATGTAATCATTAATCAGCACTTGAATGTAATAGCCAATGAATAATTAAAGCAATTCAAACTCATTAAAAGCAAAGATAAACTACTGTACACTTTCCTCAAAGAAAAATCAAGCAAAATAATTTTTTCCATAAAGGGAGGACCCTACTCTGTCAAGTCAGGGTAAAATTATTCTAATAAGTTAGGAAAGAGGGTTCTGTCATAAAGCCAAGTGAAAGGGCATCTGCTCTCCATGCATGTGCTGCAAAGCAACAAAAGGGAATCTGTATCTCCTCCACATTGCATTAGCTTAAATCAGACAATTCCAGCGTTGCGTCTCACCTACACATGATTCCTACTTGAAGGGCTTCTCATGCTCAGGCACAAGAGGAGAAGGTAACTTTAATATTGTTCTCACGGTGCTTCACGTTGGACTCACTGCAGAGGTCCTGCGGACTCACAGTTCTATGCAAGAATGAGATGCAGCTGAGCCAAGCAGTTCCTGCAGGAGCTTGTTAGTGCATCCTAGAAGGACTGCACAAGGAAAGCATCTTCACAGTCGAGCAGGAACAACAGTTACATCATGTGAGATAGCTGGTTTACTTTCACTTGAAATAAAGATGCACAACCATGGAACAGGATGGCGACTGATGTTAACCATTTTAAAATGCGTCCTACCTTTGCCATGGTCAAGCTAAATGTGAAAAATACTCATTACATGTGAATATTACATGTTAATGGCAATATTAAAGCAAAACATTTAATTGTGAATTAATCTCCATCACCCCCACCCAACTCTGTGACTGTTCAGTATAATGAATTTTACATGTATCGATAACAAAAATATCAAACACAAATATCGTCACCTATAAATAAACAAATAACTTGTGAAAAATATCAATGACAACAATATTGACTACAAAATTATCAACATAACTAATAAATCCATAGAAATATACCAAAACACCAAGTTTAGCATAAACGAATTAACCCTAAACTGATATTAAACATATAAACTTAAATACAATATATTTCATCACCCAAAAACTAAACATTCACTACAAAAATAGTACACCTACAAGAAAATACAATAAATAAACCGAAACCATTATTCACTATAAACATTTATATACACACAACAATATACAATATTATATAAAATAAATAAATATTTAAATAGAAACAATTATATATAATACTACATAAGGAAAACATAAATTCGTGTTTACCAAACAAAATTTAATTTATCAAAAATTCAAATTGTACTAAACCAACCAATAAAATAGCACTCTAATAGCTTTAACCAATAAAATGACTCAAACAGTCGAACAAACAATATATAAGGCACTTTAATAAAAATAAAAATGCTCCAAAACTACAAACACTGCAAGAGGATGAAACTATTCTCGCAACAAATGATTATAAATGAAGATATACAGCTTTACAACTACATATTCAAGTAATAATAATATCTAAACTAAACAATAAAGGTAGCTAAACTAAAAAAAAGAATTAACAAGTAAATAGTAACACACTCTGTAACTTATTTTGTTTTACACTGACTCCCTAGATGAAAAAAAGAACTTTTAAATCATCAAACTGTTAGAGAATGTCAACAATAACAAAGTAAAGGAATATGGAATAAAGTAAGAATACCTAACAATAAGTTAATACTTCACCCAACCAACAAACAAAAATAAATCTAATTCCCTAAACCTCGAAAAACTAGAAAAAAATACCATTTTAAATTGCTCTTACTTGTTTCCTATTTCAACAGAAAACAAACACATACTCCACGTTAAAACAAACTGAAGGAAAAGCTGCAAAACCATGCAAAACATCTCAACAAAACATACAAGCAAGTAAATAAAGTAAAAGTAAATGCATTTATAAATATATTATATATTTATGTTATTAAACTACATACAGATAAAGGCCCTCATTATGAGTTTGGTGATTGGAAAACCCAGCCGCCAGACCTGTGGTGAGCAGACCGTACGGATCTGGTGATCTCCCCACTAGCTCCATTATGCGTTTTCCTCTGGGCTGATTAGCAGAAACAAAGGTTTCCGCCAGTCAACCCAGTGGAAAATGTGCAGCGGCATTGGACTTGGCTCCACATGTGGAGCCGAGTCCAATGCCATCAAACGGGGGCCCCCTAGCACCCTCGGACTGTGCACTGTCTGCACAGCAGAGTGTGCATTCTGGCGGTGCTAGGAAGGGGGGCTCTGCGCTACCCACGACAATGTGTGCACTTGTTTCCCACCAGCCTTTTCATGACGGTTGTAATTAGCACAGGGGCGCTGACTTCATGGCTGCCGTGGCTGATTACAACCACGACCACCGTCATCCTGTCTGGGTCAGAGATTTTGGTGGAGACGGCAGTCTTTTGGCGGCACTGACCGTCAATCTTATAATATGGCGGTAGAACCGCCACAGCCACGGTGGTCCGACCTCCACAGCAGGTCTGGCGATCTTCATACCGCCAGACTCATAATCGGGCCCATAATGACAGAAGGAGCCACATTTATCACTTCACGAAAAGGAAAGCAATTATTAAGTCACATGGGCTACACCTACAGCCAAGAAAGTGCATCAACAAAAACTATAGACCAGAAATGTACTAAATATTATTTTAATGAATGCTGTGGAAGGGCAACTACAAAGAAAATGTTGTAATTAATGTAAAAGAGCACAACCACCCCAAATGTTACAGAAATAGAAGTTAGAGACGTTTTACAAGCTTCAAGAGAGGCAAGCACTAGTTATCAGGAACTCACAAGAAAATCCTTAAAGACATACTACCCAAAGTCCCATGAACTCATAACAGGCCAACTACCATCTATCCCCACTTTAAAACACCTAATTACACGCACTAAAAAAGCAACCAGTTGTACCCCACTTGCTCCTGGAAGATCCTAAGGGCCTAATTATGAGTGCGGCGGTCCATGGACTGCCGTACTTATGGTGGCGGTCAGACTGCCACAGCCTTGGTGGTCCACCCGCAACATTACAATGCTGGTGGTAGGACCACCAGCAATCCACCGCCACCTCCAGGATCAGAGATCCCAATGGGTTGGTGGCGGTGCAAGTCGTGATCAGCCACGGCGGTGCCGAGTTCGGTTGGACCGTCAAAGCCGTGGCAGTCCGACTGCCACTGTGAGTCTGGCGTTCTGAAGACCGCCAGACTTGTAACGAGGCCCTAACTTTGGGGTAAATCATGCACACTAAATGGGTGACATTTACTATTCCCACTGCAACCAAACCAACTCGGGGAAGGTGTTGGACACTAAAAAGGTGACATTTTCTATTCCCAGAAACAAAAAATCTGGTAACAGTGGCGTGAACGATAATCCACAGCTCTCAAAACAGGATATATATAGTCAATCAGATGTACAGTGTGTTCAATGGGCAGCAATCACTCTGCTACCAATTAGCGAACAATGAATGTAGATAAAGTCCCACATATCAGAATCATATAAATACACCCAAATCTTAGTGTGACCGGCCATTCTCCTGCACCACAGAGGGGCTTATCATGGCAAAATTATTACTAGAACTAGGATTACTATTTAACCTGGTTCTACCTTTCAGAGGTTCCTGTATACTCCTTGAGATCCTCGAGTGACTATTCAACGTGAAATAGTTACGTGCTACATTACCTGGTATTCATGCACTTCAGCCTTGAAAAAGTTGTTGTAGATGAAACATGTGTCAGCTGTCTGCTTTGTTGTTTAATGTTGGAAATACAGTTTGTTAATTGGATCACTTTTTATTTCATCAATAAATTGGACCTGCTTTGGGAAGCAGACCATCAACAGACTTTGTGGTGCTCTGGGTGTATTTATATAATTTTCTATTCTCACTCCAATCTAAACAAACTTGGGGAAAGTGTTGAACACTAAAGTGGTGACATTTACTAGTCACACTCCAATAAAAACTAACTCAGGGAAGGTTTTGGACACTAAAGGGGTGGCATTTACTATTCCCACTCCAATGTAAACCAATTTGGATAAGGTCTTGGACACTAAGGGGCTCATTATGACTTTGACGGTTGGAAAGCTCTGCCCACCAAAACCGCGTGGAGGAGGCAACTGTCATACGTGCTGCCTTACCCACAGTTGTATTACGATGTTCCCACCAGACTGTGCATTCTGAGGGTTCTGGGCTGGAGGCCCCCTGCACTGTGTTTCCTCCGGCCTTTCCAGGGAAATGCTGGCGGAAACAGGAGTCTTGATTAGCATGGCAACGCTAAGTTAAGCGCTGCAGTGGCTGACCATGAGGCCGTCTGCCAGGGTTGTAATGTGGTGGTTGGACTGCCTGGAGTGCAGAGGTCCACTGTCACCGCGGGCTGGAGGTCTCAAGGCCGGCAGCCTTGTAAGGAGGGTCTAAAAGAGTGAAATTTACTAATCCCACTTCAATATAAACTAACTCAGGGAACGTGTTGGACACTCAATCTGAACAAACTTGGAGAATGTGTAAAAAAATGCAAATTTATTAAATCCAGATAAAACATAAAGGTTTTCACCTAGATTATTATATTTTATAATTACAAAATACACAATAGATACTACACATTATCACACTTTAGTAAATTTAAAAAATCTAAAATATTATATGACACACTAATAAAAACAACAAATATTTATATAAATATTAAATTTAAAACATTGATTTTGAACAATTGTGATGACTATTTTCTACCATTCCTAAATGTAAACAAACTACAAATACATTTGTTTCAAATAACCAAAGTTTCCAAATAAATTTACACAAAATGTTCCTATATTTATACATCATCATTTAAAAAAAAATGTTTTCCTTTCTAAATATTTTTTTGTTTTTTAACCAAGTATAAGTTCATAAAAAAAGTTGAATGTTTAATTTATTTGAATTTAAACCTCTAAAAAAACAAATATTACTTTATACAAATTTTCTAAAATAATGTAAATGTTTTCAAAAAAACTAAGATTGTATTTTCTAAAGACATTAAAATAAATCTTATTTCACAATACATTTAAAAAATAACATGTAAATTTAATATAGTTAAAATACCTTCTTAGTCCTATACAATGTTCCCTCTAATTATTTTGTTTGGTGAGCTGCAATGCTGTGGCTTTGTACACATTATTCAGAGATGTGTGCACAAGTGGAACGTACCATTAGTAATAATGCAAGCGAGCCTGCTATCTCTTGGGTGATTGGGTGAAAGAACAGTTTAATTTTTTACACAAATGGACCAAATGGTAACTCAGATTTTAAATGTTATTATTCAAACTGTATTGTCTAAAGGAACATAGCTAGTAGTGACATTTCAGAGAGAGCGTCATGCAGCTCATGCAGTAATCCAATCTTTGCAGTCCAACAGAAGATCCAGAGAGGAGTTTTGTTAAATTTAACATGGTCATCTCCTAATTCATTGCAGCTTATCCCCTCCCCAGGATTCTTTCAGGGACAGCCGCAGAGCACAGACTCAACTTCTCACGCTCTTCTCCGAATAACCATCTACACTGTCTACCAACCAAGTACTGTGGGCAAACCCTTCAGGGTGCCAACTCAACCTTAGATGCCATGCTTTTTTATGTAAAAAAAAAACAAATATATATATATATATATGTTAACTATGAGGAATGTGGTATAGCACTCCAGTCTCACCGTGTCACCAAAAGTAACATTGAATAAGAACTTACACCCCATGCTACCGACAGCATAACTCTCCAAAACTGAATCAGACTCTGATCCGCAGTAAATATGTTCAGAGTGTCATAATATGAAATACCAAAGTATGCTGCAATGTCATACAAATACATTCTCTCCGTCTCTAATTTAAAAAAAACCATGGCAATGAAGAGGATGGGGTACTGTTAAACATGTAGAAATATGCTGTAAGAGCACTGAAAACTCAATGATAAATTCTGAACCTTTCTATCAGACCAGCTAAGTAAAACTTTCAGGTTATGTAGTAATTTAGAATTCAATGCTCCACTAGTATAAACAATGTGATTTACTTTTTGTTTGGTCTAAAAAATTGCATGTTTTTATTTTTGTAGTTTTTTTGTAGCATACACAAGGCCCAACAGGCATCAAAGTGCTTTACAAAGAGACTGACAAAAATCAAATAGAAATATACGATACTGACAAAAAGGAGATAACATCAAGATAAATAGCAATATTTAAATCTGAATACAGGTTGTGTTTATTGGGTGGTTAAACTAAGAAGTTAAACTAAGAAGAGTAACTTCTGAAGCCTGAAGCTCGGTGCTGGCTTAGCTCAAGGTTCTTCTGGAACCTCGTGCCCATACCGAAGCAAGCTTTCACGTGGCTTCTGCCTGCCTCCCCTCCCTGTACAGTGGATGTCATGTTATAACCAGTGTTGTTGAGTTTGGAGCAGGGGAATCAGATTTGAGTCTCAGAGTAAACTAACCTTTTCTGATTCTGGGCAAATCACTTAATCTCCTCATGCTTAAAATCAATGAATGATGACGTTTTGTAATGTAACTGGTGCACATGTAAATAGCTCCAATACCTTCGCGTCATGTTCCTGCTATATAAAAACTGCAGAAATGTGCACAGAGGTAAAGAGAAAGCTTTAACATAACGAAAGCCAAATAGATACCCATTTACTGCCTGATTTGTACAAAGTGACACCAGGAAACCTGGATAAATTGTGGTTTCCTCATTTAAATTGTGTGATCTTAAGCAAATATTTTATTTTAACAAAACTCTTTTCTCTTCAGTATTGCGTAAAAAAGCACTTTGAAGTATGTGAGTTCTGAACATCAGTTGTACAGAAACTTATGTTTGATTTAGTAGACTATATTATTGCTTGATAATTACCTGGGCCACATACAGCGTCCACATAAAAATGTCTTTGCCTCCTAGGTCACTCACTGTTCATGTTTAAATAAAGTGTTTCTCAATGCGGTGCTATAATCTAAGTATTAATGTCAAAGCTTCCACCTGTTAAAGAAATAAACTTTCTGAGTTTTGTATAGGTTTTATCATATTCATGTGAAATTTGGTGTTGACTTTTCCTATTAAATATTTTCAGGGCTTGGCTCTTGCACAGACTTTCCCCTTTAATTTGTTAGCTCACCCCCTTGGTCAAAAGTTTGGGATCTAATGACACATCCCATGTTAAAAAAAGAAAACTCTGTCCAAGTGACTCCCACAGTCCAGTGACTCTTCAGTCCAAGTTTGGTGGAGGTAAGTCCTTGCCTCACCTCGCTAGACTGCATTGCTGGGAACCGCGACTTTTGCAGCTACTCCGGCCCCTGTGCACTTCCGGCGGAAATCCTTTGTGCACAGCCAAGCCTGGGTCCACGGCACTCTAACCTGCATTGCACGACTTTCTAAGTTGGTCTCCGGCGACGTGAGACTCCTTTGTGTAACTTCGGGTGAGCACCGTTTCACGCATCCTCGTAGTGCCTGTTTCTGGCACTTCTCCGGGTGCTACCTGCTGCTAAGAGGGCTCCTTGTCTTGCTCGACGTCCCCTCTACCTCCTGGTCCAATTTGCGACCTCCTGGTCCCTCCTGGGCCACAGCAGCGTTCCAAAATGCGCAAGCAAACAAATTAAACGGGAAGCACCCCTGCAAGAGCCCTGAAAATATTTAAAAGCAATCAGTTGCATTGGTGAATGGGGTGCTCTCCATCGTATTCGGCAGCGTTTGTCTTTCTGTTCTGAACTGCAATAAAAGTTACATGCTGCTAAATATGATAAAAGATCACCCCATCCACAGATGCAAATGACTGCCTTTCAGGTTTAATTAGCCTCCTTTGTTTTCATTGCTCCTCTACCAGATTTTTTCACTTAGACATTAAAGGTCACTCCTTTGAAATGCGCACTCCAGTGTGCCTCCTGCGCGAAAATTGATTGTTGTGTGCTCGGCCGCCCAGGTGTGCACCTTAGAGGGAACGTTGGTCCTATACCGTAGCACTGTTCCGGAGGGAACGCTCTATACAACGTTCCCGCCAGTCAGCCCAGCAAGAACATTGTAATATGGTGGAGGGGTGGAGTTTGATGGTGGCATCCTCCCCATGGCTTTGGCGTTGCTGTGGTGGGACCGCCAAAGTCGTAATCAGGCCCTAAATTCTTATTGCTGTGTGGTGCGTCCTAGCTATGTGTATCTATTAACTAGACAACTGTGAAATGATGTGTTCTTTTTCATATTGTCAATGCTCTTCTCAGAGCTTCAGGTGTCCCTCTCTGGCCAACCATTACACAAACGCCATTGCACCTTGATATGTTTGGTAAAACAATTACATTTTTCAAATAAACAGATGTGCATGTAAAGAAGCTCTAAAAACTCATCTGTTCTAATCCCTCCCTCCGTTTAATCACCAAGATGCCTCGGTTAATGCACGCTACATGGGCTCAACTCCAGTTAAAATATGCGCTACTTCCCATTGTCACGTGTTGGCAAAGTGCAGCTCCACTTGCTGTTCATTTCTCTAGTTTTGTTACTCTTCCCTGGGTGTTGTGTGTACACTTTATTTTCCACTGCGTTTTGCTTTATGGTCTCTGGTCAGCGAACTGTGACCGAAGACCCCCGTCCTGAGTGACATGATCTTTGCACTGTTCAGTAGTGCCCGATATTATGATGAAATGTTATATTATTACCAGGTATTTTTTAAAGTGCACCAAAATGTATTCCATGCCAACATACCCAGCTCCCTTTCCCTGCTGTACCCGAGTGTATGCAGGAATTAGTAGCGCCTGGTGATCCTTGAAGGTGGTGGGGTTGTAATATTTTCTGCTGGTTCACCATCATGTTTTCTCTCAACATCAGTTGCACACTTATACTGTCACAATCATTGACTCAATCACAACTACTGGTTTACAGGGGCTCTGGTTTCAATTCTGGGGTACAGGCGGTGCCTTAACAAAACTTGAGAGGGCCCCCCTGCAAAGTACATGGGCCACCATGAGTGCTGCGCAGGTCTTTGCTACGCCCCTGGGTACAGGTGTTCTGCTGTACCACTGATGGGGGCACCTCTGACTCACTCTCACACTCTCCCCTCAGTCACTCAGTCACTCATTCCAACTCACTCACACTACTTCACTCACTCCCTTGCTTTCACTTATTCCTACTCACTCTGGCTCACTCGCTCTTTCACTCTCCCTGACACTTTCAAACACATTAAACTAGCACACACTCTCATTCAGTCTCATTCCCTCTCAATCACTCACAATCACACTCTCACTCAGTCTTATTCCCTCTCAATCACTCACAGACACACTCTCACTCACACATGCACAGAGAAACCTCACTGAATTATCTTTTACTTACCCTTCTTCATTTGCTGGCAGCAAAGAGACTCCGTAGCAGAAGCTTAGTAGGAATCTGGTGTTGGACATTAGAACCAGCAAGCCATTATTCCTAATGAGCTGCTGGAGAGAGCAGCGGGACCAAATTAATGGGGAACACCCAGCTCTATCCCGCTCCCAGCTTCTTAACAGGACTGGAAGCATAGTCCTATCAGAAAGTGGGACAGTGCTCGGGGTGCTGCCCCTGCTTCTCTGGGTGGTCCTCATTGGCCCCAGGAATGCACTGATGGGTGCCCTGACAGCCACATGTTAGTAGATATAGTGTGCTGCCCAAGGCATGTGCAGTTTGTCTCCTAAATAAAAACGTTTGTGTCTGTGTTAGGCCTGGGCAGAGTTCACAGAGATCCACTCCGCGGAATTCTGCGTAGTTTATTAAAAACTCTATGGAATTGCACAGAGGTGGAGTTACGTGGCCCGCAGAGTCCTGAATGCGCCCGATCTCGGAAGTGCTAAGCAGGGTCGACCCTACTTAGCCCTTACGAGATCGGGCACATTCAAGAAAGGGCTGCAGGCAGAGAAAGCTTCTGTTTCCGGGCTTTTGTGCACCGGCCTGTCCTGTGTGCAGTGCATATGGGGCAGGCCGGTGCACAAGAGGCCTGAAACAGCAGCTTTATTTCGCTGCCTAAGGCCCTGGCTTGGATTCAGGGCTGAAGGCAGAGAAAGCTGCCAGGCCTCGTGTGCACTGGCCTGCCCCGTGTGCAATGCACACAGGATAGGCCAATGCACAAGAGGCCTCAAACTGCAGCTTTCACTGCCTATGGCCCTGGCCTGAATTCAGGGCAGGGCCGTAGGCAGTAAAAGCTGCCGTTTCAGTCCTTGTTTGTGCACCAGTGTGCACAAACAAGGAAAAAGAGGAGAGGAGAACTTACCTGGGTCTTCCAGGGGGCCCTCCTCTCCTCGGCTTCCACTCCGAGTCTGCAGTCCCTCTGGCCTCTGCTCCCTGACCCTGGGCTGCAGTGCACACTGCAGCCCAGGTATGGGCTTCAAAGTGCAAGCACACACTCTCTGCCTTTGTGCTGTGTAGCCCATAGCTTTTGTGACTACCAAGGTTTTGGGACGAACTCCACTCTCCCAAAAAACTCTGTTAGTTCCGCTAGCGGAGCAGAGCTCCCTGCACACCCCTAGTTAGGGGATCATAGTCGAACTACCCCTCACATGCACAATTCGCATCTACAGAGTGCTGTGTTTTTGAAGATACTCTGTAGCTGAATTGGGGCTCAGCCCCCTCGCCCTCCTCCTTCTGCCACCAGGACCCTGATGGAGAGGCCTAGAGGGCTGAGCTGCGCACTGCAGAGTTCCTGTAAACACAAAAGTCATCTTTGCATGAACACTGCTAAATGTAATTACTTGTGTAGTGATTTAATTTAGCAATGGCTTTGTGAACTATGTGGTGGCTCACAGGCGGCAGGGATGCCCTGAAGCCCCGAAGAGGGGCCGCCCCTAGAATGAACTTTTAAAAAGTTTCTTCTCGGGCAAGTTCATGCAAACCTACCTCAGCACCAGCGCTACAGACAGCAACACTTCAGCTGAGATTCCTTCCCTTCAAACAGGAGGCCTTATAGACTCCCCCCCCCCATCATCATATGGCTCCTCCCCACAGGGAAGAACATCTGGATGCTGCACCTTTACAACAATTCACTGCAGCTTCCCTATTGCTGCCCCTGACTAGGAAACTCCCCCACTCGGCCTGTTCCCGTGTGAAAGGACAGAACTGCATTTGCTTGTATTGGGCATCAGTGTTACAATAACCAGTTTAGCCATGTTTCTTGCTCAGATTAATATTTCCTACAGGAAGTACCCATCTCTGACCCGGAAGTACATGTGCATCTTTGCTCCCAAGGCTTGAAAAGTTAAGAGTTTGCTCACACAAAACTGTTTACTTTGTCAATATTTGAAGGTTATTTTCTCTCAGTCAAATGATCTCAAACTATGCACCTGATGGTGCTTACTGTAAGAAAAAGACGTTACCAAAGTTAAAACGTGTTTATCTCAGGGTGTAGATTTGAGTCTTGTCTTCTTTTTGCGTATCGCAGCGAGACGCTTTAGGGTTTAGAAAAGGACTCGGAGCCCTGTCGACATCACGTCAGTGTTTTTCATTGGTTCGTGGGCTTGCCTAATAAAATCTGCTTGCTTTCATTAGTCGAAGGCATGCATATGTCATGCCTTTTCCGGAGGCTAGCCCTCCTCGAGCGCAGCGACCAAGTACAGAAAACATGCGAGGCTCGCTGTTTTCTGTCTGGCTCGTGGACTACTTTTTCTCTAATTTACTAGCGCGATTTCGCTTGGCAGAAGTCGAGCGCTTTACATAGTTAATTGCACTTTTTCCGGTTACGTACATAAATGCACTTTTGCAGATAGGTGAAAAGTTGGGTTAGGAGTTTATTTTTTGTTTTGTCAGTAATGTCTGTGATAGTCTGATTTACGTGTATGCAGATATTGTTGACACCCATGAGGGTCCTGCAGCATCCTTTGTTGTGATGTGATGCACCTTTGTGTCCATTGTTATACCACTCCCTGTAACCTTTGATGAAGCAGAAAATGAAGGTTTTTGATTTATTAACGCATAAACGTAGTGTGAAATAATCATGTGTGACTTTAACCGAACTAATAAAGATTGTACGGGGACAAAATGTGCCCTCAGAGTAGTTTGCCAACATTTATAAGCGTGCTTTATATAACGTGGTGTACTAGAATTGCACTAATCCGACATAATTGTAAACGTGTGCTACGATTTGCTTGTTTGAAATGTTTTAGCTTCGCATTACTTTAGCGGAGGCTTTGGCCTAGTTGCCTGGTCTCACGGTTTAGAAGCTCGTATTTTTCCACTGTGCTAATAAACGTGTATTTTTGCTTGAAGCTGTACTTTTCCACAGAAACTGTTCACATGCTTATCTTAAGGTTTCGTGCCAGCCTGGCATATTTTCTCTTTACTCCAAGGTCGATTTGCAGGTGCGGACAATGGAGGCTCTGAAAGTGAGCTAATTGGTAGACAATGTTGCAACCTGCGTACCCATCTCCAAGGATAATGTATGCTTAAGTAAAAGCTTGAGAACTGTCGTTTTTGATTGGACAATTTGAAGCTAACCTATGAACCCTCCAATGGAAGACCCTACTGGATTCGAACTGTTGTCTATAAAAACCAGGTGCACGAGAAGAAGGTGGCCATTGCGAGATCATTGCAGCCATTACAGCTATTATCAGCTATTACCAGCTCGATGCCCGCCATTTTGACTTCGTAGCTATTATGACCCACTGTGCTGCGACGCCATTTTGAAAGAGACTTTGATGCTTTCTCTAATCGAGAGAAAGAGACTTTAAATGATTCTGGCCCTAGAGACTTTAACTTTGATTTGATCCCTTTGCATGAAGTAGTAGTTTTACCTTGCCGCCGTGAGGCAATTGCCCCGTCCACACCTGCCCCTTTTTCCCCGTCCCATGCTGATCGAAACGGTACCCATGCTGACCGAAGAACGGTACCTGTGAGACGAAGACTTCCTTGATTGCTGATCGTAATTGGTAAATATGAAAGGAAATTGTAAAATTGCAATGTGTTTCTTTTAGGTAACCAACTGCTGATTTTGACAAGATCCCTAGTTAGGAGTTTTCTAAATTAATGTTGCTAAATTGTTTTCGCATGAAGCCCCACATGCCGATGCTAATTTGAGGTTAGGTGAGGATTCCATATGTCGCACGATGCAATTTGAGATCTTGTTATGCTGACTAAATGTATGCGATTAGTTCATTACAGATTATCGTATTAGTGATTTGCATTGCTATTATCGAATGCCTTGTGATTCAAATGCTACATAGATTACACTTGTTTCGCTATGGACAGCTATTAATGTTCATTTACGTTTATCATTTGGTGTTGAGACACATTTACATTGTGCTAGCTTTGTTAATATAGGGAAATAAAATTCACTAACTTTGAATAAACTGGTGTGGTTATTCCTGACTGAAAGGTCAGGGTACGCCGAAATGTATTCTGGATTAATTGTTAAGTGTTATGTTGATCAGGGCATTGCTTATGTTCGTTATTGATTATTGATTTGACGCAATTGATCGATTAGGAGTACAGAGAGTCCCACTTAGTCAAAAGATTCATCGGCCTAAAGAGCGTCCGAATACAGGTAAAATTACTAGTACGGACCGCTCTATCAGTAGATGGTAGCAGAGGACGGTTTGGTCTTTTGGGACCCTGTACTCTTAAAGTACATGGTGTTGAATTAACGGTTACGCATTCTGAGACCCCATTCAAGAAGTTGAATTAGATTTTTCTTGGGTAAAATAGATTGACAGAATGATGATGGGCTAGGTCCACCGCGACTTTCCCGGGATCTCGGAGCTTACGAATGGAGAAGAACGGAGGTGTGGAAACAGCGTTGGCGGTACTAGTGATGGTTTGAGTGAAGTTAGGGTTTTGCGCTTGCACAGCTTATTGCCGCAGGGTGTGTGAAAAGGTTGCGAGGATTTTTCTTTTTAGAGGATAGCGGAGGTGTGACTCCGAGTGTAGAAGTAGAGAAGTCGTCGAACTTCATAGAAATAGCGGAGGTGCGCCTCCGAGTGTAAGAGTAGGGAAGTCGTCGAACTTCATGTGCGTGTGGCGCTTTGTGCATAAAAAGGTCCACGTGGTTGTTGTTGTTGAGACGGGCCCTGCGAGGTCAAGAGACTCCGGAGTATGTTGATCTATGTTGTGGTCTGGGCGGTTTAGTAGGTTGATCGGGCGTGGTCAACGAGTCGGTACGTGTGTTAGGGAGTGAAAGAAACTTCGACTTCAGGCTTTGACAAGATTCTAAGTGCACTAGAATAGATCATTGACAAGTTGAGAGTAGGTCTGCGGGTCAGATTTGCTTGCGAACGTGGGGACCGAGAAAGACGGAATAGCGGCCGAGGCTAGTGAAAGGTCCCTAAGGTCCTGAAGCGACTGTGTTACCCTTCCTGTAGTAAACCGACAGATCTGTTTTATTTTTTTTGGTAGCTCGCGATACATGCAAAAAGTTGTTACGAAAAGAGGTGAGTGAAGGAGGACTAGCCGCGAGGCTTTGTCAGCCGCAGTGTGTGTGAGTGTGACGTCACTAGGAGCCGCGCTGGGATAGGTTGGTTGCAGAGAAGGGTCGCGCACGGATTGGACGCAGTCCGTGGGGCTCGATTGGAAGGGGAAAGGCAAGCGAAGAGTATTCCGGGAATTAAAGTCACCTATTGATTACAAACTTTGTGAAATAAAAGACGAGAAAATGAAATTCTTTAAAGCATTCAGGAGTGCGATGAAGGGGGAGTCTTACATTAAAGCAAGCGTAGGAGAGGAGACGCCACCCGAGGGTACACCAGCTTACATTGTAATGGAAGAGAAGGGGGTAGCTCTGTGTCTTTGGCTAAAGCAATGGCACAAACTGACAGAGAAACATGGGAGCGTAGCGTTCCCGATACATGGGACATTCAATATAAGGATCCTAGAGAATTTGAGATTCACAATGTACGACATGAAGGTACCTCCAAGGCCAGCCCAGTTTGAGGCTCTGGCAATTTGGGAACTAATGGCTAGACAGCAACAGCAAAAGAAGTTCGAGACCAGAATGAGGAAGGTAGAAAAGACACTAGCGGATGCTAGGTGGGATAATGCGCAGAAGGTGTGGAGGTCAGATGTATTGCAGGGGATAAAATTGTTCCCCGCAATTACTAAGGAAGAAGAGGAGACAGGTAAGAAAGCTACCTGTAAGACAGACAGGAAGTGTTTCAAGGATAGAGAGGACGAGGAAAAGTTGAGAAGAGAAGAGGAGTTAGAGGATGAGGAGTTAATAATGCAATTGTTGAACGACCGTCCACCGCCTTATGCGGAGAATGGACAAGGTCCAAGTACCAGTTCTGCCCCTCCGGCATCGGTACAGAACAGTGAAACCCAGAGTTCAGGAGCGTCATCGGGATCTAAGGACCCGAGTTTATTGTTCACCCCGCAGATACCGCAGGTTAGGAGAATATATCCAGATGTGCCCGTGTTGAAACCAGCAGAAAATTATCAGCCACAGATGCCAGGGTACTACAGCAGTGACAACAGTGCAGGAATGATTATAGATCCAACCGTAAGGGGAGGACAGAATGGTCACAACCCAACAATGGCACAAGCTGAATCAAATCAGTTTTTGATGCCTCAAAAGCAGATGCAGGGAGGAAACGCACATGTTCAGATGACGGGGAGTCAGATGGGCATGCCGGCAATGATGACCCATGGTGTGGGCATGAACATGCCTCAGAACATGGGGAATGGACAAAACCCAGATGCGATATCACTACCCATTACTGTAGGTCCACCGGTACCTTTGTACAGTCAGCCTAACTTAGGTATGAGCGGTCAGGGATTAATGCTGCAGAATGGGACAGAGAGGAGGTGCATAGAAAACACTCCAGGGATAACTCCGATAGCGGCTCAGCCAAATGGATCAGGATCCTTGATGGAGTTTAGTCCCGTATGTGCTCAGTCAACGCTGGTGAGGTCAAGCCCCCCACTGATAATACCTCTGACATCGAACACTGAAAAGTTGCCGCAACCATCAATGGCAGTCGATGTGAACGCTACACTGATGGGGGTAAATGCGCAACAGCTGACACAGTGGTTCAACAGTTTGAATTCCACACAAAGTTCAGACAGTGGGAAAGGAGAAGATTACCTGAATAGGATGAGGCTGAACATGGAAGCACAAGAATTGGTGGAAGGGACTATGGGTGTGAATAGGTTAGAGTCCTACACGGAAGAAGAGCTGAGATACCTATGTCCAAAGATTACGAAGGAAGTGAACAAGGTACATAAAAGTTTGCAGGAAGTAGCGGACAGAAATGGGATTGATATAGGCAAAATGAAACACTTGAGCAGAAGCTATAGGTTGGATTTTGGGGCCACAGATTTTGAACACATGAGGTCAGCAGGCATGAAGGCACACCTTAGAGAATTGTTGCAGAGTGCCCAAGTGTGGAGGTGTCTAGACAAGTGGGAAAGCAGGTGGGTGAAGAGAAAGGAAAAGAGGAGGGACAGTGCTACAGAGCACAATGAGAAAAGACCACAGAGTAGTGATACAGTAACTATGTTACCAATGAGGGAGACAGCAGGGGGAAAATTAGTACATGTACCATGGCACAGAAGCGATATTCAGTCTTTTACGGATGATTTTCCCAAACTGAGAGAGAAAACGATTGAATGGTATCAGCAGACTGATAGGTTTGTGAAGCTTGCAAAATGTCTCTGGGAAGATCTGAATACTCTCTTTGAGATTGTAGTTCCGGCAGATTTGTGGGAGGATTGCAAAAGAGCGGTAGGTTGGCCGCCAAGTGAACCAGAAAGAGACAGGGAGACGGGTGCACCATCACCTATGGTGATGAGCTTGTACTATAAGGTGATTGAGCATTTGAAGACGAAGGTACCCGCGAAAAATGTGGATTGGCAGAAGATCGATCGAACTGCCCAAGAGACTAAAGAATCGATTCATAGTTACTATGAGAGGTTGTTGAAGGCATTCAAGAATTACAGTGGCACGGAAACAATAGAGGCGAAGGACATGCTTCATTTTGTGTTCAGGTTTGTGGAAGGGCTGAGACCGGAGATAAGTCAGATGATAAAGTCGCATTTGATTTGTTGGCAATCGAAACCGATCGATGAGGTGTTGAATTATGCGAAATACTGTAGCGACGAAATCGAGGTGAAACAGAAGAAGCTGAAAGAGAAGGTGATGATGATGCAGCTTAAGGCAGCTCAGACAGGTCAGACAGGTTTGCAAGGTTTGCAAGGGATGCAAGGGTTCCAACAGCAGGTACCGCAACAGCAGCCGCAGTTGCAGGGAAACATGGCGTTTCAGTCACAGCCTAGAGGCAGAGGCAGAGGAGGTTTTGTGAATAATGGTCTGGATTTGAACACTGTTGTGACGGGTGTGCAGGCAATGAAGAAGGTGATGCCGTGTCACGTGTGCGGAATTGTAGGTCATTGGAAACGCGAGTGCCCGATGGTGGTGCAGGAAGGTGCAGGTGCAGGTGTTGGTCAGCAAAACAATGATGTCAATGCATTTCAGACAATGAGGGGACCGAAAATGAGAGGTCCAAGCCCAAATTTTCAGACAGTAAATCAGTTGCAGGGATTGCAACCTATGCAGCCGCAGCAGATGCAGATGCCTCGTATGCAGATGACGCAAATGCAGCCGATGCAACAGCAGTTACCCATGGTACCTAATCAGCAAATGCAAATACCATTGGCACCAATGAGTCAGCAGCAAGTGATGGTTCCTCCACAGGTCTCGGGTCAGGTAATGAGTACAAATGGCACCGTACAACAGTTCCCATTACACAGTGAGAGTGGAATAAACAATGTATGGGAGAGTGAGAGCTCAGAAGAAGAAGGAGATTGTGTGCTTGCAGCATCCTTGGAAGTTGATCAAAGGGGTCCGTATGTGGAGGGAAGAGTAATGGGTCATCGTGTCTCGTTCTTGGTTGACACGGGAGCAACACGTTCAACTGTTAAGAGTAGTGAAGTACCAAATTTGCCACTCTCCGGGAGGACAGTTCAAGTGGTGGGAGTAGCAAACAGACACCTGACGAACCCAATTACAGATCCGGTACCAGTCAGCATCGGTAACTATCAAGGGGTGCATCAGTTCGTAGTATGTGACTCAAGCCCGATAGCACTGTTAGGGAGAGACCTATTGTGCAAATTGGGTTGTTCGATTATGTGTTCGAACGAGGGAATAACAATCCAGACGAGCAGTGATGGGGAAGAAGAGGACAGTGTAGAGGGGGATGAGATGGAAACGGTAGATGAAGAATATCCCCTGATTTGTCTTTTCCCGATGATAACTGAAGAAGATATTCCAGCCGAATTACGGGAGACAGTCGGAAAGGAAGTGTGGGACATGACAGGGAAAGAGGTGGGATTGATGAAAGGAGTGGAACCAGTGAAAGTGACTGTAAAGCCCAATGCCAACTTTCCCCAGACCCCACAATACCACATGCCACAAGATACCCTCATGAAAGTTGCCCAACTCATTGACAAATTTGTAAAGCAGGGAGTACTGAAAGAAGTGTTAAGTAGTCCATGTAATTCACCAATAATGGGACTAATAAAGCCAAGTGGAAAAGTCCGACTTGTGCAGGACTTGAGGAAAATAAATGACATCATAGTCAAGTGCTGCACTGTCGTGCCGAATCCAGCTGTGATAATGTTTCAGATTCCTTGCGATGCCGAGTGGTTCTCAGTCATCGATTTGTCACAAGCATTCTTTTCTGTGCCTCTTCATGAGGACAGCCAATTTCTCTTTTGTTTCAAATTCCTAGACAGGGTGTACAGTTGGTGTCGAATTCCTCAAGGGTTTTCTGAGTCACCGTCAATATTCAATCAGATTCTGAAGAAAGATCTGGAAGCATTAGAATTGCCATTCGAGTCAACCCTAGTACAGTATATTGATGACTTACTGGTTGCATCAAAGACAGAAAGTGGCTGCACAGCCGATACCATTGCTCTGTTGAATCATTTGGGAAGGAATGGACACAAGGTGTCGCCTTCCAAATTGCAGTTCTGTCAGAAGAAAGTGAAATACTTGGGTCACCCGATAGAGAAAGGGTCACGGAGAATAATGAAGGAAAGAATTACAAGCGTACTTCAAATGAGTCCACCAAAGACAAGGAGGGAGGTGAGGAAGTTTTTGGGAATGGTGGGCTACTGTCGCCAGTGGATTCCCAACTTCTCGACTCTAGCAAAGCCTTTACTGAAACTGACCCAGAAGGATGCCTTGGATCAAATTGAGCTGAAAGGGGATGAGATGGATGCTTTTGTTGAATTGAAAGAATGCATGTGTAGGGCTCCAGCTTTAGGTATGCCTGACTACACAAAGCCTTTCACATTGTTTTGCCATGAACGTGATGCATGTTCTTTGTCTGTCTTGACTCAAGCCCATGGTGGCGTAAACAGACCAGTAGCGTATTTTTCAGCTACTTTGGATCCGGTCGCAGCAGCACTCCCAGGGTGTTTGCGTGCCGTAGCAGCAGTTGGTATCAGCCTCACTCAGAGTGAAGGAATAGTGATGGGACACCCAGTAACAGTCATGGTCCCTCACTCAGTCGAGATACTTTTGACCCGCTCCCGAACGCAACACATGACTGGAGCAAGACTCACAAGGTATGAAACGATTATTCTGGGCTCACCGAACGTGCAGTTGAAAAGGTGCACTACGTTGAATCCAGCAACCTTGCTCCCTGGAGAAAATGCTGAAATTGAGAACGCTGAAGACGTCGAGCATGACTGCCTTCAGGTGACTGAATTTTGCACAGAACCTCGACCGGACATTAAGGATACTAAGCTTGATGAAACTGATCAAATTCTTTTCGTTGATGGTTCATGTCTAAGAGACGGGATGGGGATTTTGAAAGCAGGATATGCTGTATGTACTGTAACAGGGGTCTTGGAAGCGGGATGGCTTCAAGGAGTCTATTCTGCACAAGTAGCAGAACTTGTAGCCCTTACCAGAGCATGTCAACTGTCTGCATTGATGAAAGTCACTATTTACACTGATAGTCAGTACGGGTTTGGGATTGTGCATGACTTTGGACAACTATGGTCACAAAGAGGTTTCCTGACTTCTTCAGGATCCCCAGTGAAGAACGGGGAGAGGATAAGGGAATTGTTACACGCCATTCAAGTGCCAGCCGAAGTTGCAGTGGTAAAGTGTAGTGCTCACACGAAAGGACAGGACTATGTTTCTCTGGGAAATGCATATGCGGATCAAGTCGCAAGATTTTGTGCCTTGAACTGTATATTACTCAGAGATGAATGGAATTCAATAAGTGAACCAGAACTCGAACCAGCTGAAGCTTTTGCTTTGAAGGTCGTGGATACAATAGATGAACTAAAAGCATTACAAAATAATGTCAGGGAGGATGAAAGAGATTCCTGGATTAAGTCACAATGTATAAAGAGACAAGACGAGTTATGGGTTTCACATGAGGGAAAATTTGTTTTGCCAAATAGTCTCTTATCACAGCTTGCGCGGTTCTATCATGGGCAAGCTCACCTAGGGAGAGATGCCATGATAAGATTGTTCAAAACTGATTGGTTTAACCCCAGATTTCGTCAAGCTGCAGAAGCAGTTTGCCATCGATGTGTCACTTGCCAGCAGATGAACCCAGGAAAGGGAACAGTTGTGAACGCGAGCCACATTGGTAGGGCAAGCGGGCCTTTTAGTCGTATGCAGATGGACTTCATTGAGATGCCCGTGCATGGGGGTCTAAAGTATGTGTTGGTGATTGTGTGCATTTTTAGTCACTGGATTGAGGCATACCCCACACGTAGAAATGACAGCCTTACAGTTGCCAAGCTATTGTTGAGGGAGTTGATACCACGCTTCGGATTCCCGATCTCTTTAGAATCAGATAGGGGAAGTCACTTCAATAACGAGGTGATAAAGTTACTCTGCGAAGCGCTGAACATTGAGCAAAAGCTGCACTGTAGCTATCGCCCTGAAGCCTCAGGACTGGTGGAGCAGATGAATGGTACACTGAAATCGAGAATGGCGAAAATATGTGCATCGACAAATTTGAAATGGCCTGACGCATTGCCCTTAGTGCTAATGTCAATGAGAAACACCCCTGATAGAAAAACTGGATTGTCTCCGCACGAAATTCTCATGGGCAGGGCTATGAGACTTCCTGCAGTTCCCGCAAACGCGCTTTTGAATATTACAGATGATATGGTGTTAGACTACTGCAAGGGTCTGGCTGACGTGGTTCGCTCTTTCTCTCACCAGGTGGAAGCAACCACCTTGCCACCGATCCAAGGTCCAGGACACGCACTGAAAGCAGGTGACTGGGTCGTGGTAAAGAAGCACGTGAGGAAGTCGTGTCTGGAACCCCGTTGGAAAGGCCCTTTCCAAGTGATCCTGACGACAACTACCGCTGTGAAGTGTGCGGGGGTTCCCAACTGGATCCACGCCAGTCACACAAAGAAGGTGTTGTGTCCCACAGATGAGGAAGTTGAAGCACTGAAATTACCAGTGCCTGACAAAACAGTGCTGAGTGCTGAGACAGAACAAAACAGAACTGAGAGCGGACAGGCAGAAGCAGGAGAGAGAGAGATATTATTGGAGGGCGAAGAGTCCGACTCACTTGGGGAAGACCAAGGGGAAAGTTCAGACAGCGACGAAGAAGCTGAAGGTGACAAAGAACCTGAAGCAGCTGAGGGTAGCAAAAAGCCTGAAGCAGCTGAAGGTGACAAAGAACCTGAAGCAGCTGAGAGTGATACAGAGCCTGACGAAAGTAACGGTGACGAAGGGCTCGAAAAAGGTGAAAAAGCAGGAGAGCCTGATCAGAGGAGGGCTTTCCCAGAAGCAGACGATCCCGAAAAAGAAAAGGAGAACGTGATTGATTCCCCAGAAAGAGGGGACAAGGCAGAACAGAACGAAACAGTTCAAACTTCTACAGAAAAGGTCGCAGGTCCGTCAAATGGACACGGTGCAAAGAGGAGACTAAGTATATCACCAGTAAAACAAAGGACTGGAGAAGGTCTGAACGACGGAGAAAGGCCAAAAGTGAAAGAGAAAGAAAAGAAGTGTCTGTCGTGGTACCAACCTCGAGTGAGGAAAAAGACTTGACAAAAGAGGAAAGTACCAGTGAGGCAGAATCGAAAAGAGAAGCAAAATTGAAAAGGAAAAGGATACCAAACAGGAGATATTCCGGTCCAGAATGGGCATATGCAGTCAATGACGATTGGACTGACGAGTTTGTATCTCTAAGTATCGAAAACGAAGAAGAGGAAGAGATACCAATAGAAAAGAAAAGTTTTATGGACTCTGTCGATTGAAAGAGTAATAAATGATATTGCTTGCTACAATCTAACGTGAAAAAAAAAAAAATAACCAGCTGAGACATTGTTAAAACCGGATGAGACTTGCTGAACTGATAAAGACTGAGTTATTGCCGAATTGAGACAAATGCTGCTAACCGATAAGTGACTGGCCTTTTGAAGAAGACGGTGTGAACATTGTGCTTGCTCAGCTTTGTAACTGAATTGCTAAATAGTTTCTTTTACAGGTGCTTCCAGCTCTCTGATTCTATACAGATCATGACGCAAAACAATAGAAAGAAATATTGTAAATATGTGTGTATAGGCTTGATAATTGCATGTGTACTAATAATAATGGCAATAGTGCTTGGAATGCATGGAAAGGGTGAGGATGAGAGAATAGATGCTTCTACTCTTGCTCCTGTTACTGTCACTGAACTAACCGCATTGAAAAGACTAGCATTGGATGAGAGACTCTTGCACGATAAGAAAGAGCTTTCGTATAATGTTTTCTATCGCTTGCTAACAGAATATGTTGAGACTATGGATGCAAAGGATTGTTATGTGTGTACACAGATACCGACATCAGTAAAGGAAGGGGTGACATATCACCACATGCCTCTTACATACGGGATTACCTGTAGTGTAGTAATGTCTAGGTTTTATGGTCAAACTAACATACAGTATTTTTACTCAAATTATGATGTTACCTTTGCATATGTTCCTATAATAGCGCAGCTAAGCCAGATTGCTAAAGATTGGGATGCTAAAATAATGAGGGAATTTTTCGAGCCAATGCAACCTTTTGAAACGGCTCACGCTCATAGGGAAAATCTTACCTGCTCGCTCTCTGCAGTAGAGATAAGCTTTTTAGATCGCACAGATGATAGAAGGGCACAAATGAATGCGAAATTAGAAAAAGAGCTACATAAGAGGACTTCAGTAGACAATTATGATTTTGCTGCAATAAAGACGCAAGGGAAAATAGCTTTAGATGCTTGGCATGTTGGGAAATTTTGTATATATCGAGGAGAATCCTATTATGACAATATTTTTGTAGGAGCAAGTGAGTGTAAACATACGTTTATTTTCAAGGCCAAATGGACATTCATGATGAACGGACTTGACCCTGTCATTCCAGGTGTATATTACGTTTGTGGATATAATGCCTATTATCGTCTTCCAAAGGGATGGTGGGGGAGATGTTATTTGGGTATAGTGTTCCCAAAGGTTTATCAACTGGATGACCTATCGATGATTCAAAAGACCTCTGGATCCCATCGTATCCAGAAAAGAGAGACCGCAGCTGCTGTGGTAGGAGATATATTTGGAGCCATGATTCCTTCGTTGGGAGTTGTGTTGAATTCCATCAAAATACGAAAGTTGTCTACTATAGTGGATAACATGTTGACAAAGTTTTCAGGTGCTATAATCCTGATAGATGCTGAACTTGCAGCGGAAAGAGCTATGACTCTTCAAAATAGGCTTGCTTTAGACATTCTTTTAGCAAAGGATGGTGGTGTTTGCAAAATGCTTGGTGCACGTCACTGTTGTACTTATATTCCTGACAATAGTGTGAAAATTAAAACTATGCTTGCTAATCTAACAAAAGAAAGTGCAGATTTGAAGGAACTGAAAGAACCAGGAGTGTGGGAGAAGGTTGGAAAAGGACTTGCATCAGTGGGACATTGGATTGGGGAAATTTGGAATGGAATATTGTTAAAAATAGTAGAGGGAATTTTAATAGTTATAATTTGTGTATTTGGAATTTGGGGAATAAAAAGGGGAATAATAATGATTATGGAGAGAATTAAAAGAAGAAAAGAAGAGAAAATTATGAAAAGAATGGCAGAAGAATACAAGGCGCAAACTAGGGGAATTAAAAGGAAAAGGGAACTGACAGAATTTTAATGGAATAAAATTTGTGGGCATGATTTGGTGTGATGACAAGTAGTCATCAGAGGAGGGATTGATGAAGCAGAAAATGAAGGTTTTTGATTTATTAACGCATAAACGTAGTGTGAAATAATCATGTGTGACTTTAACCGAACTAATAAAGATTGTACGGGGACAAAATGTGCCCTCAGAGTAGTTTGCCAACATTTATAAGCGTGCTTTATATAACGTGGTGTACTAGAATTGCACTAATCTGACATAATTGTAAACGTGTGCTACGATTTGCTTGTTTGAAATGTTTTAGCTTAGCATTACTTTAGCGGAGGCTTTGGCCTAGTTGCCTGGTCTCACGGTTTAGAAGCTCGTATTTTTCCACTGTGCTAATAAACGTGTATTTTTGCTTGAAGCTGTACTTTTCCACAGAAACTGTTCACATGCTTATCTTAAGGTTTCGTGCCAGCCTGGCATATTTTCTCTTTACTCCAAGGTCGATTTGCAGGTGCGGACAATGGAGGCTCTGAAAGTGAGCTAATTGGTAGACAATGTTGCAACTTGCGTACCCATCTCCAAGGATAATGTATGCTTAAGTAAAAGCTTGAGAACTGTCGTTTTTGATTGGACAATTTGAAGCTAACCTATGAACCCTCCAATGGAAGACCCTACTGGATTCGAACTGTTGTCTATAAAAACCAGGTGCACGAGAAGAAGGTGGCCATTGCGAGATCATTGCAGCCATTACAGCTATTATCAGCTATTACCAGCTCGATGCCCGCCATTTTGACTTCGTAGCTATTATGGCCCACTGTGCTGCGACGCCATTTTGAAAGAGACTTTGATGCTTTCTCTAATCGAGAGAAAGAGACTTTAAATGATTCTGGCCCTAGAGACTTTAACTTTGATTTGATCCCTTTGCATGAAGTAGTAGTTTTACCTTGCCGCCGTGAGGCAATTGCCCCGTCCACCCCTGCCCCTTTTTCCCCGTCCCATGCTGATCGAAACGGTACCCATGCTGACCGAAGAACGGTACCTGTGAGACGAAGACTTCCTTGATTGCTGATCGTAATTGGTAAATATGAAAGGAAATTGTAAAATTGCATTGTGTTTCTTTTAGGTAACCAACTGCTGATTTTGACAAGATCCCTAGTTAGGAGTTTTCTAAATTAATGTTGCTAAATTGTTTTCGCATGAAGCCCCACATGCCGATGCTAATTTGAGGTTAGGTGAGGATTCCATATGTCGCACGATGCAATTTGAGATCTTGTTATGCTGACTAAATGTATGCGATTAGTTCATTACAGATTATCGTATTAGTGATTTGCATTGCTATTATCGAATGCCTTGTGATTCAAATGCTACATAGATTACACTTGTTTAGCCGCTATGGACAGCTATTAATGTTCATTTACGTTTATCATTTGGTGTTGAGACACATTTACATTGTGCTAGCTTTGTTAATATAGGGAAATAAAATTCACTAACTTTGAATAAACTGGTGTGGTTATTCCTGACTGAAAGGTCAGGGTACGCCGAAATGTATTCTGGATTAATTGTTAAGTGTTATGTTGATCAGGGCATTGCTTATGTTCGTTATTGATTATTGATTTGACGCAATTGATCGATTAGGAGTACAGAGAGTCCCACTTAGTCAAAAGATTCATCGGCCTAAAGAGCGTCCGAATACAGGTAAAAGTACTAGTACGGACCGCTCTATCACCTTCAATTCCCACCTCAAACTGACCAAGTGTTACCTCTGAGCTTCAAGGTCATCCCAGTCAGTCAAGGAGCCCAAACATCTGAAGGTCTTTCGGGAAGAGGTTCACTTAACCATCTATGAGGGGAGTCATTCTTAGGATTCTGGTCTTAAACCAAGAAAAACTTCGGTGACTTCAGTTGTACACCTGGATTATACCTCACGGGAAAACCTTCTTTTAACTCAGACCCCAAGTCCAGAGCCCGCAGCAGCCCCTGCACAGGCACCTCGTACACAAGCAGTCCTCGTGTGCCAGGTAGTCCTTAACGATAGCGGCTGCCACCGAGAGAAGGACTAGGCCCAGGGCGGTGGTTACACACAGCTCTCCGAGGCTCATGACACGTCACCATCGCCATCATCATAAAATGGCCCCCCAGACACTGCCCCCTCCCGGGCCTCCCAGTAGTGTCTGTGTTCACCTCAGCCCCAGACTCGTGCAGTACCCCGGAATGTTGCTGTTGGAATGGCCCCCCACCAACCCCGCAATCCTCATTTCCTTCTTCACCCCTCTGTGAGGCAGGTCAGTGTATTCTTCCGTCTCGGACTCACAGTGGACATGCGCCATGACAGAGCGCCCCCCCCCGGTCGCGCCTTGAGGCCAGTCGGGCCCTTTTTGCTTGATAGAGGCTGAGCTGCTTCTGTTTGTTAGTCAAGAGGGGTCCCCTGGCTGGTGCGGGTCGGTACCTGGGTGTGGGTGCGCCTGCTTCTGATGCAAACTCAGGGAAAATTAGGAAACGAAAGAAAGATTTTTCCAAGAAACAGAAGCTTGTGGGATGTATAGATTCCGCCAGTACCGCGGTTTCCTTACAGTACCTTCCCCGCCCTCTCCTCGCACATCCTGGCCACAGCCGCGAGGTCAGTCCCTGTGATTCCTGGTACCCACAAGAGACAAAAGCCACCCCCAGAAGCCCCCCGTGGCCCCCAGCAGCCCACTGGACTGTAGCTTCGATGCACAGACTGTTGTTTGTCAGGGGACCCCAGCCTCCTCTCGTCACTCACGAGCGCTTTGAGTCCGCTCGGCGAGGACAGCCGCTAGACGCTTCTGGGCGCTCCGAGCGGCTGGTGTGTGCCGGTACCACTGGGCTCCAGTGCGGCCTGCGCGGCTCATCAGCTCCCGCCACCCTCGCTGCGCACAGTGACCACGGTTGATGCCCGTGTGCAGACATTATTCTCTCTAAAAACTCCCAGCGCCCGCCAAAGCGCCAAGTGGCTGACCCCAGTGTGCTAGCACACAGTAATGCATTGCTCAAACGAGGCCTCACATCATAGGTATATATCTTTGTATCACCACCTCGGTATGTCTGTCAGACTTGCAGTCGATTCCTGACAGTGTTACACTCATCCCGTCACTGTCTTCGTTGTAATTAGATTCAATAATTCAAGGAAAGCGCTCTGTCGACCTTGTACCGAATAAGCGCTATTTAAAAAACAAATGAATACATAAATCAAAAAATTGCATAAGGAGTATTGAAGGTAGTAAGTTTAATCATTAAAATCCGGTTACCCAAATTGATAAAAAAAAGTGTGTGGCCTAAACGCTTTAGAAAACATATATAGATAGATGCACATGCTTATGAAGACCTTGCAAACAAATACGTAATTATGGTAAAGGCAATTATTTGATCACACCAGTGGAAATCATGCCAATGTTAAACTCACACCAGTCCCATTGGTATAATAAAATAATTACCTTTACAATCGGCTTAAATTCATAGTATATACGGAATATATTATACATTTAAGCGCACGCTGCGGCTGACCGGAGTTCAGGGTTCTAGCAGACAATACAATATCGCATTCATTTTGCTGCTTAGGAGGGAAGTTCTACTTCCGTGATTGGGAAATCATTGTAGTATTTTATTGTCAACATATTTAATGCATTTAACATGACAATAAAATATTGCATTCGTTTAGCTATTGTTCCTCTCCAGCACGTGGACAGAGGAATAGATGCATATTGTGACCGTTAATGTATTGACATCAAAGAAGGACACATGTGTACAGCTCTACTGCCCACGTCCCTCTGTGATCTCTTTGAACCCGGGCAGTGCCGAAGAGGTGTGAGAAGTGGGCGGGGCGAAGCCGGTGCCAGGGCTCAGTTCTGACCCAGACATGAAAGCTGCGGCATCCACTGACATTCCTCCTTCAGGTACATCAAACACTGGCACTGCCCACCCCGGCACCTTTTAACCGTACCTGGAATACACGTGCCCGTGGCCCCTTCCCATGAGCCTCTGCTCCAGGAGCTGCTATAACCGGGGCCGAGGTTGGCCTCTCACAGGACAGAGTCAGGAGCTGAGAGGAGGATGGAGAGAGACCCGGAGCTGGAGCTGGTGATCTGTGAGGTGCTGTCCCTGGAGAATGACTACCCTCGAGTCTACCCCACCAAGAGGGCTCGAGAGACCCCCCAGCAGCAGACAGAGCCCCCAGCAACCCGGAGAGGTGAGTGTCCGGACTGGTCCTGGCCAGCAGCCTGGCCCGGGCTGTATCCTTAGTGTCTGTTATTGTTTATAAGAGATGAGGAGAGTTTCTAACAACCCTTTTGTCTCCACCCTACAGGAGCATCTCACGAGCAGGAGGATGGAAGCACCCCTAACAGGGCCGGGCCTGCCGTGCCCTCACAGGAGCCCTCAAGTCCGTCTGGTGGTGCCCTCAAGAGGACCAGGCCTGCCGTGCCCTCACAGGAGCCCTCAAGACCGTCTGGTGGTGCCCTCAAGAGGACCAGGCCTACTCTCCTCTCAGAAGGGCCCTCGGTGTCTCCTGGTGGGTCCCTTAAGATGTCAAGACCCTCTCTGCCCTCGCCAGAGCCCTCAAGGCCCTCCCCGGGAGGGGACAGCAGGAGGAGGACCAGCTTCAGGCCAGACCAGCTCGCCCTCCTGAGGGCAGCGTTTCATCTCAACCCCTACCCTGACTTCAGCAGCAGGTCCCACATCTCCGAGGTGACCGGGGTCCCCGAATCCAGGGTCCAGGTGAGTGGGGGCGCGCGGCCCTTGTGATGCTCTCGTGCACCGGGGCAGCATCTCCTGTGTACTGTACTTAGCATCTCTCTCGTCATCTCTACCTTTAATTACTGCTCCTTCTAAACGTCCCCCCCCTCCAGTGATGTCAGTGGTAACACCCCCTAACCCTACCTGTTCATTCTGATGTGTGGCATCGTTCAATGTATGGGTAGGTCCTAACCTTTGAGGTCTCTCTCTCCCCCCCACCCACTTCCGCTTTTTCCTCCCTCCTTTGATCTCGGTTTTCACAAATCGACAGATTTATACCAGAGTAGGCTGTTCCTTGGTTTCTCTGCCCCGATCCTCTCTGCCTCTATGAGTTATTTCAAAGTTGTGCACAGAACAAGAATGGACAGAAAGAGACAGGACCTGGTGGAGAAGGGTGAGGGAAGGAGGGAAGGGTGGGACAGAGGATAAAGAGCAAGAGGGGAGTCCCAGGGGTCCAAGGCCGAGGGGTGCAGAGATTCATAGGAGGGGCCAACAGTCTGTAGTTCTCTTTAAAAGCTCATGTCTGTCCTCTCCTCACCCTCTGTTCTCTGTTTTCCCTTTGGACACAGGTCTGGTTCCAGAACCGCAGAGCCCGGCACTTACCCAAACCTGCAGAACCATCTGTGGGTCAGCAGCACCGGCGGCAGCACTGGCAACTGGACCAGCACCAGGACCAGGACCAGCACCAGGACCAGAACCTGTACCAGCACCAGGAACAGAACCAGTACCAGCACCAGGAACAGAACCAGTACCAGCACCAGGAACAGTACCGGGACCAGAACCTGTACCAGGACCAGCACCAGGAACAGCATGAGGAACAGAACCTGTACCAGGACCAGGCCCCACATTATCCATCCCAAGTCACAAGAATACAGACACCGGATCTCCGGACACCAGGATCCCCTCTGACTTTGGGGTCTGGGCCTTCTCCTGTCCCCCAACAAGCCTCCTGCCCTCGGCGTCCCGGGCACCCTGGACCAGGAGTCACCCCGGCTCCTCTGCTCTGGAACCTCCAGGAGGACTACCTGTGTGACCTGGACTTCCTGGAGGGGTGGCCCATTGCTTCTCCGTGGTCTCCCGTCTTCACCTTTGGCTCCTCCCATCATGCACCGGTGCTCAATCATCCACTTAGCTGAGTGCCCTGAGGTCCGGGGACTTCAGGAGGGTCTTGTTTGAACCTCCAGCTAGGGCTTTGTCCAAGATACACCTCGCAACAGTCTTGGACATACTTCTTCATGGAAGATTTTAACTTCAGGTCTCAGGGAGGTTTACTGGGGCAGCGCGGGTGGGGTGGGAAACTTTATAATTGCAAATATTTTAATATTTATTGCACTGCCAATGTTCTCCAGCAAATACATTCTTATTTCACTTGCACTATTAAATGGTAAACTGAACCCTCTGCATCACTCAATTGTTGCCCTTCCTTATGCATTGTAGATTTGTTTACAAATGTGAAATAAAAAAGCTTACATTTGTCTATTTTTATTCTTGTTTTGCTTTCACTGTTGGTTGCCCCTCAAGGCACTTTGCTCCTTGTATATTCTTGTGCAAACTCAAGTTCAAGAAGTGCTCTCCGATGAATCTTTAGTTCTGACAGAGGCTAGCATCAAAATTCTATACATTTCAATTCAACGAAGCGCATTTGGGTCCACAAGGAAGACAGAGAGTGGTTACGTTTAAAAACCATAAAGGGTTAGCAAAGTTACACACTGAAATCATCAGTCATATATGTAATCATTAATCAGCACTTCAATGTTATAGCCAATGAATAATTAAAGCAATTCAAACTCATTAAAAGCAAAGATAAACTACTGTACACTTTCCTCAAAGAAAAATCAAGCAAAATCATTTTTTCCATAAAGGGAGGACCCTACTCTGTCAAGTCAGGGTAAAATTATTCTAATAAGTTAGGAAAGAGGGTTCTGTCATAAAGCCAAGTGAAAGGGCATCTGCTCTCCATGCATGTGCTGCAAAGCAACAAAAGGGAATCTGTATCTCCTCCACATTGCATTAGCTTAAATCAGACAATTCCAGCGTTGCGTCTCACCTACACATGATTCCTACTTGAAGGGCTACTCATGCTCAGGCACAAGAGGAGAAGGTAACTTTAATATTGTTCTCACGGTGCTTCACGATGGACTCACTTCAGAGGTCCTGCAGACTCACAGTTCTATGCAATAATGAGACAAATCTGAGCCAAGCAGTTCCTGCAGGTGCTTGTCAGTGCATCCTAGAAGGACTGCACAAGGAAAGCATCTTCACAGTCGAGCAGGAACAACAGTTACATCATGTGAGATAGCTGGTTTACTTTCACTTGAAATAAAGATGCACAACCATGGAACAGGATGGCGACTGATGTTAACCATTTTAAAATGCGTCCTACCTTTGCCATGGTCAAGCAGCTAAATGTGAAAAACACTCATTACATGTGAATATTACATGTTAATGGCAATATTAAAGCAAAACATTTAATTGTGAAATAATCTCCATCACCCCCACCCAACTCTGTGACTGTTCAGTATAATGAATTTTACATGTATCGATAACAAAAATATCAAACACAAATATCGTCACCTATAAATAAACAAATAACTTGTGAAAAATATCAATGACAACAATATTGACTACAAAATTATCACCATAACTAATAAATCCATAGAAATATACCAAAACATCAAGTTTAGCATAAACGAATTAACCCTAAACTGATATTAAACATATAAACTTAAATACAATATATTTCATCACCCAAAAACTAAACATTCACTACAAAAATAGTACACCTACAAGAAAATACAATAAATAAACCGAAAACATTATTCACTATAAACATTTATATACACACAACAATATACAATATTATATAAAATAAATAAATATTTAAATAGAAACAATTATATATAATACTACATAAGGAAAACATAAATTCGTGTTTACCAAACAAAATGTAATTTATCAAAAATTCAAATTGTACTAAACCAACCAATAAAATAGCACTCTAATAGCTTTAACCAATAAAATGACTCAAACAGTCAAACAAACAATATATAAGGCACTTTAATAAAAAAAAAAAAATGCTCCAAAACTACAAACACTGCAAGAGGATGAAACTATTCTCGCAACAAATGATTATAAATGAAGATATACAGCTTTACAACTACATATTCAAGTAATAATAATATCTAAACTAAACAATAAAGGTAGCTAAACTAAAAAAAAGAATTAACAAGTAAATAGTAACACACTCTGTAACTTATTTTGTTTTACACTGACTCCCTAGACGAAAAAAAGAACTTTTAAATCATCAAACTGTTAGAGAATGTCAACAATAACAAAGTAAAGGAATATGGAATAAAGTAAGAATACCTAACAATAAGTTATTACTTCACCCAAACAACAAACAAAAATAAATCTAATTCCCTAAACCTCGAAAAACTAGAAAAAAATACCATTTTAAATTGCTCTTACTTGTTTCCTATTTCAACAGAAAACAAACACATACTCCACGTTAAAACAAACTGAAGGAAAAGCTGCAAAACCATGCAAAACATCTCAACAAAACATACAAGCAAGTAAATAAAGTAAAAGTAAATGCATTTATAAATATATTATATATTTATGTTATTAAACTACATACAGATAAAGGCCCTCATTATGAGTTTGGTGATTGGAAAACCCAGCCGCCAGACCTGTGGTGAGCAGACCGTACGCATCTGGTGATCTCCCCACTAGCTCCATTATGCGTTTTCCACTGGGCTGATTAGCAGAAACAAAGGTTTCCGCCAGTCAACCCAGTGGAAAATGTGCGGCGGCATTGGACTTGGCTCCACATGTGGAGCCGAGTCCAATGCCATCACACGGGGGCCCCCTAGCACCCTCGGAATATGCACTGTCTGCACAGCAGAGTGTGCATTCTGGCGGTGCTAGGAAGGGGGCCTCTGCGCTACCCACGACAATGTGTGCACTTGTTTCCCACCAGCCTTTTCATGACGGTTGTAATTAGCACAGGGGCGCTGACTTCATGGCTGCCGTGGCTGATTACAACCACGACCACTGTCATCCTGTCTGGGTCAGAGATTTTGGTGGAGACGGCAGTCTTTTGGCGGCACTGACCGTCAATCTTGTAATCTTGTAACCGCCACAGCCACGGTGGTCCGACCTCCACAGCAGGTCTGGCGATCTTCATACCGCCAGACTCATAATCGGGCCCATAATGACAGAAGGAGCCACATTTATCACATCACGAAAAGGAAAGCAATTATTAAGTCACATGGGCTACACCTACATCCAAGAAAGTGCATCAACAAAAACTATAGACCAGAAATGTACTAAATATTATTTTAATGAATGCTGTGGAAGGGCAACTACAAAAAAAATGTTGTAATTAATGTAAAAGAGCACAACCACCCCAAATGTTACAGAAATAGAAGTTAGAGACGTTTTACAAGCTTCAAGAGAGGCAAGCACTAGTTATCAGGAACTCACAAGAAAATCCTTAAAGACATACTACCCAAAGTCCCATGAACTCATAGCAGGCCAACTACCATCTATCCCCACTTTAAAACACCTAATTACACGCACTAAAAAAGCAACCAGTTGTACCCCACTTGCTCCTGGAAGATCCTAAGGGCCTAATTCTTTCAGCGACAGCCGCAGAGCACAGACTCAACTTCTCACGCTCTTCTCCGAATGACCCTCTACACTGTCTACCAACCAAGTACTGTGGGCAAACCCTTCAGGGTGCCAACTCAACCTTAGATGCCATGCTTTTTTATGTAAAAAAAAGTATATATATATATATATATATATATATATAAACTATGAGGAATGTGGTATAGCACTCCAGTCTCACCCATTCACCAAAAGTAACAGTGAATAAGAACTTACACCCGCATGCCACCGACAGCATAACTCTCCAAAACTGAATCAGACTCTGATCCGCAGTAGAAATCTTTGGAGTGTCATAATATGAAATACCAAAGTATGCTGCAATGTCATACAAATACATTCTCTCTGTCTCTAATTTAAAAAAAAAAAAACCATGGCAATGAAGAGGATGGTGTACTGTTAAACATGTAGAAATATGCTATAAGAGCACTGAAAACTCAATAATAAATTCTGAACCTTTCTATCAGACCAGCTAAGTAAAACTTTCAGGTGATGTAGTAATTTAGAATTCAATGCTCCACTAGTATAAACAATGTGATTTTTTTTTTGTTTGGTCTAAAAAATTGCATGTTTTTATTTTTTAGTTTTGTGTAGCATACACAAGGCCCAACAGGCATCAAAGTGCTTTACAAAGAGACTGACAAAAATCAAATAGAAATATACGATACTGACAAAAAGGAGATAACATCAAGATAAATAGCAATATTTAAATCTGAATACAGGTTGTGTTTATTGGGTGGTTAAACTAAGAAGAGTAACTTCTAGTGTAATTAAATGTGTACAAAACATTATAGGTGGGCGAGCCACTGAAAGCTCAAGCCTGAAGCTCGGTGCTGGCTTAGCTCAAGGTTCCTTTGGAACCTCGTGCCCATACCGAAGCAAGCTTTCACGTGGCTTCTGCCTGCCTCCCCTCCCTGTACAGTGGATGTCATGTTATAACCAGTGTTGTTGAGTTTGGAGCAGGGGAATCAGATTTGAGTCTCAGAGTAAACTAACCTTTTCTGATTCTGGGCAAATCACTTAATCTCCTCATGCCTAAAATCAATGAATGATGACGTTTTGTAATGTAACTGGTGCACATGTAAATAGCTCCAATACCTTTGCGTCATGTTCCTGCTATATAAAAATGTGCACAGAGGTAAAGAGAAAGCTTTAACATAACGAAAGCCAAATAGATACCCATTTACTGCCTGATTTGTACAAAGTGACACCAGGAAACCTGGATAAATGGTGGTTTCCTCATTTAAATTGTGTGATCTTAAGCAAATATTTTATTTTAACAAAACTCTTTTCTCTTCAGTATTGCGTAAAAAAGCACTTTGAAGTATGTGAGTTCTGAACATCAGTTGTACAGAAACTTATGTTTGATTTAGTAGACTATATTATTGCTTGATAATTACCTGGGCCACATACAGCGTCCACATAAAAATGTCTTTGCCTCCTAGGTCACTCACTGTTCATGTTTAAGTAAAGTGTTTCTCAATGCAGTGCTATAATCTAAGTATTAATGTCAAAGCTTCCACATGTTAAAGAAATAAACTTTCTGAGTTTTGTATAGGTTTTATCATATTCATGTGAAATTTGGTGTAGACTTTTCCTATTAAATATTTTCAGGGCTTGGCTCTTGCACAGGCTTTCCCCTTTAATTTGTTAGCTCACCCCCTTGGTCAAAAGTTTGGGATCTAATGACACATTCCATGTTAAAAAAAGAAAACTGTGGAAATTGAAATCTCGCTGTAGTGTGCAGTGAAACTGAAGGGAATCAGCAAATTTTGACAGGCCTTTCTGTGCACACAGTGAGGAATCTTGCAGCCACCTTTTCCAAAAATATTGTCAATGCTCTTCTCAGAGCTTCAGGTGTCCCTCTCTGGCCAACCATTACACAAACGCCATTGCACCTTGATATGTTTGGTCAAATTATTACATTTTTCAAATAAACAGATGTGCATTTTAAGAAGCTCTAAAAACTCATCTGTTCTAATCCCTCCCTCCGTTTAATCACCAAGATGCCTCGGTTAATGCACGCTACATGGGCTCAACTCCAGTTAAAATATGGGCTACTTCCCATTTTCACGTGTTAGCAAAGTGCAGCTCCACTTGCTGTTAATTTCTCTAGTTTTGTTACTCTTCCATGGGTGTTGTGTGTACACTTTATTTTCCACTGCGTTTTGCTTTATGGTCTCTGGTCAGCGAACTGTGACCCAAGACCCCCGTCCTGAGTGACATGATCTTTGCACTGTTCAGTAGTGCCCGATATTATGATGAAATGTTATACTTACGTATTATTACCAGGTATTTTTTAAAGTGCACCAACATTCCATGCCAACATACCCAGCTCACTTTCCCTGCTGTACCCGAGTGTATGCAGGAATTAGTAGCGCCTGGTGATCCTTGAAGGTGGTGGGGTTGTAATATTTTCTGCTGGTTCACCATCATGTTTTCTCTCAACATCAGTTGCACACTTATACTTTCCCAATCATTGACTCTCAGTCAAAACTCCTGGTTTACAGGGGCTCTGGTTTCAATTCTGGGGTACAGGCGGTGCCGTAACAAAACTTGAGGGCCCCCCTGCAAAGTACATGGATGGACCCCCCTCTGGACTCCTCAGGAGCTCTCAGGCCCCGATACTGTGCTAAAGGGGCCCACTGGAGCTCGGGCCCCCCCCGCACCATGAGTGCTGCGCGGGTCTTTGCTACGCCCCTGGGTACAGGTGTTCTGCTGTACCACTGATGGGGGCACCTCTGACTCACTCTTGCTCCCTCTCACACTCTCCCCTCAGTCACTCATTCCAACTCACTCACACTACTTTACTCACTCCCTTGCTTTCACTTATTCCTACTCACTCTGGCTCACTCGCTCTTTCACTCTCCCTGACACTTTCAAACACATTAAACTAGCACACACTCTCATTCAGTCTCATTCCCTCTCAATCACTCACAATCACACTCTCACTCAGTCTTATTCCCTCTCAATCACTCACAGACACACTCTCACTCACACATGCACAGAGAAACCTCACTGAATTATCTTTTACTTACCCTTCTTCATTTGCTGGCAGCAAAGAGACTCCGTAGCAGAAGCTTAGTAGGAATCTGGTGCTGGACATTAGAACCAGCAAGCCATTATTCCTAATGAGCTGCCGGAGAGAGCAGCAGGACCAGATTAATGGGGAACACCCAGCTCTATCCCGCTCCCAGCTTCTTAACAGGACTGGAAGCATAGTCCTATCAGAAAGTGGGACAGTGCTCGGGGTGCTGCCCCTGCTTCTCTGGGTGGTCCTCATTGGCCCCAGGAATGCACTGATGGGTGCCCTGACAGCCACATGTTAGTAGATATAGTGTGCTGCCCAAGGCATGTGCAGTTTGTCTCCTAAATAAAAACGTTTGTGTCTGTGTTAGGCCTGGGCAGAGTTCACAGAGATCCACTCCGCGGAATTCTGCGTAGTTTATTAAAAACTCTATGGAATTGCACAGAGGTGGAGTTACGTGGCCCGCAGAGTCCTGAATGCGCCCGATCTCGGAAGTGCTAAGAAGGGTCGACCCTACTTAGCCCTTCCGAGATCGGGCACATTCAAGAAAGGGCTGCAGGCAGAGAAAGCTTCTGTTTCCGGGCTTTTGTGCACCGGCCTGTCCTGTGTGCAGTGCATATGGGGCAGGCCGGTGCACAAGAGGCCTGAAACAGCAGCTTTATTTCGCTGCCTAAGGCCCTGGCTTGGATTCAGGGCTGAAGGCAGAGAAAGCTGCCAGGCCTCGTGTGCACTGGCCTGCTCCGTGTGCAATGCACACAGGATAGGCCAATGCACAAGAGGCCTGAAACTGCAGCTTTCACTGCCTATGGCCCTGGCCTGAATTCAGGGCAGGGCCGTAGGCAGTAAAAGCTGCCGTTTCAGTCCTTGTTTGTGCACCAGTGTGCACAAACAAGGAAAAAGAGGAGAGGAGAACTTACCTGGGTCTTCCAGGGGGCCCTCCTCTCCTCGGCTTCCACTCCGAGTCTGCAGTCCCTCTGGCCTCTGCTCCCTGACCCTGGGCTGCTGTGCACACTGCAGCCCAGGTATGGGCTTCAAAGTGCAAGCACACACTCTCTGCCTTTGTGCTGTGTAGCCCATAGCTTTTGTGACTCCCAAGGTTTTTGGACGAACTCCACTCTCCCAAAAAACTCTGTTAGTTCCGCTAGCGGAGCAGAGCTCCCTGCACACCCCTAGTTAGGGGATCATAGTCGAACTACCCCTCACATGCACAATTCGCATCTACAGAGTGCTGTGTTTTGGAAGATACTCTGTAGCTGAATTGGGGCTCAGCCCCCTCGCCCTCCTCCTTCTGCCACCAGGACCCTGATGGAGAGGCCTAGAGGGCTGAGCTGCGCACTGCAGAGTTCCTGTAAACACAAAAGTCATCTTTGCATGAACACTGCTAAATGTAATTACTTGTGTAGTGATTTAATTTAGCAATGGCTTTGTGAACTATGTGGTGGCTCACAGGCGGCAGGGATGCCCTGAAGCCCCGAAGAGGGGCCGCCCCTAGAATGAACTTTTAAAAAGTTTCTTCTCGGGCAAGTTCATGCAAACCTACCTCAGCACCAGCGCTACAGACAGCAACACTTCAGCTGAGATTCCTTCCCTTCAAACAGGAGGCCTTATAGACTCCCCCCCCCCCACCATCATCATATGGCTCCGCCCCACAGGGAAGAACATCTGGATGCTGCACCTTTACAACAATTCACTGCAGCTTCCCTATTGCTGCCCCTGACTAGGAAACTCCCCCACTCGGCCTGTTCCCGTGTGAAAGGACAGAACTGCATTTGCTTGTATTGGGCATCAGTGTTACAATAACCAGTTTAGCCATGTTTCTTGCTCAGATTAATATTTCCTACAGGAAGTACCCATCTCTGACCCGGAAGTACATGTGCATCTTTGCTCCCAAGGCTTGAAAAGTTAAGAGTTTGCTCACACAAAACTGTTTACTTATTTGTCAATATTTGAAGGTTATTTTCTCTCAGTCAAATGATCTCAAACTATGCACCTGATGGTGCTTACTGTAAGAAAAAGACGTTACCGAAGTTAAAACGTGTTTATCTCAGGGTGTAGATTTGAGTCTTGTCTTCTTTTTGCGTATCGCAGCGAGACGCTTTAGGGTTTAGAAAAGGACTCGGAGCCCTGTCGACATCACGTCAGTGTTTTTCATTGGTTCGTGGGCTTGCCTATTAAAATCTGCTTGCTTTCATTAGTCGAAGGCATACATATGTCATGCCTTTTCCGGTGGCTAGCCCTCCTCGAGCGCAGCGACCAAGTACAGAAAACATGCGAGGCTCGCTGTTTTCTGTCTGGCTCGTGGACTACTTTTTCTCTAATTTACTAGCGCGATTTCGCTTGGCAGAAGTCGAGCGCTTTACATAGTTAATTGCACTTTTTCGGGTTACGTACATAAATGCACTTTTGCAGATAGGTGAAAAGTCGGGTTAGGAGTTTACAACGCTATCAGCTCTAACATGTTGCATTGTAAATGCTTGTTTGAGTTTGCTCTCTCAACGTTTGCTACAGGAAGCTCTGACCTGTTGAGCCTGTAATCTACTGGGTATATTTTTTGTTTTGTCAGTAATGTCTGTGATAGTCTGATTTACGTGTATGCAGATATTGTTGACACCCATGAGGGTCCTGCAGCATCCTTTGTTGTGATGTGATGCACCTTTGGGTCCATTGTTATGCCACTCCCTGTAACCTTCAATTCCCACCTCAAACTGACCAAGTGTTACCTCTGAGCTTCAAGGTCATCCCAGTCAGTCAAGGAGCCCAAACATCTGAAGGTCTTTCAGGAAGAGGTTCGCTTAACCATCTATGAGGGGAGTCATTCTTAGGATTCTGGTCTTAAACCAAGAAAAACATCGGTGACTTCAGTTGTACACCTGGATTATACCTCACGGGAAAACCTTCTTTCAACTCAGACCCCAAGACCAGAGCCCGCAGCAGCCCCTGCACAGGCACCTCGTACACAAGCAGTCCTCGTGTGCCAGGAAGTCCTTAACGATAGCGGCTGCCACCGAGAGAAGGACTAGGCCCAGGGCGGTGGTTACACACAGCTCTCCGAGGCTCATGACACGTCACCATCGCCATCATCATAAAATGGCCCCCCAGACACTGCCCCCTCCCGGGCCTCCCAGTAGTGTCTGTGTTCACCTCAGCCCCAGACTCGTGCAGTACCCCGGAATGTTGCTGTTGGAATGGCCCCCCACCAACCCCGCAATCCTCATTTCCTTCTTCACCCCTCTGTGAGGCAGGTCAGTGTATTCTTCTGTCTCGGACTCACAGTGGACATGCGCCATGACAGAGCGCCCCCCCGTTCGCGCCTTGAGGCCAGTCGGTCCCTTATTGCTTGATAGAGGCTGAGCTGCTTCTGTTTGTTAGTCAAGAGGGGTCCCCTGGCTGGTGCGGGTCGGTACCTGGGTGTGGGTGCGCCTGCTTCTGATGCAAACTCAGGGAAAATTGGGAAATGAAAGAAAGACTTTTCCAAGAAACAGAAGCTTGTGGGATGTATAGATTCCGCCAGTACCGCGGTTTCCTTACAGTATCTTCCCCGCCCTCTCCTCGCACATCCTGGCCACAGCCGCGAGGTCAGTCCCTGTGATTCCTGGTACCCACAAGAGACAACAGCCACCCCCAGCAACCACCCGTGACCCCCAGCAGCCCCCCGTCACCCCAGAAGGCCACTGGACAGTAGCCTCGATGCACAGACTGCTGTTTGTCAGGGGACCCCAGCCTCCTCTCGTCACTCACGAGCGCTTTGAGGCCCCTCGGTGAGGACAGCCGCTAGACGCTTCTGGGCGCTCCGGGCGGCTGGTGTGTGCCGGTACCCCTGGGCTCCTGTGCGGCCTGCGCGGCACGTCAGCTCCCACCACCCTCGCTGCGCACAGTGACCACGGTTGATGCCCGTGTGCAGACATTATTCTCTCTAAAAACTCCCAGCGCCCGCCAAAGCGCCAAGTGGCTGACCCCAGTGTGCTAGCACACAGTAATGCATTGCTCAAACGAGGCCTCACATCATAGGTATATATCTTTGTATCACCACCTCGGTATGTCAGTCAGACTTGCAGTCGATTCCTGACAGTGTTACACTCATCCCGTCACTGTCTTCGTTGTAATAAGATTCAATAATTCAAGAAAAGCGCTCTGTCGACCTTGTACGGAATAAGCGCTATTTAAAAAACAAATGAATACATAAATCAAAAAATTGCATAAGGAGTATTGAAGGTAGTAAGTTTAATCATTAAAATCCGGTTACCCAAATTGATAAAAAAAAGTGTGTGGCCTAAACGCTTTAGAAAACATATATAGATAGATGCACATGCTTATGAAGACCTTGCAAACAAATACGTAATTATGGTAAAGGCAATTATTTGATCACACCAGTGGAAATCATGCCAATGTTAAACTCACACCAGTCCCATTGGTATAATAAAATAATTACCTTTACAATCGGCTTAAATTCATAGTATATACGGAATATATTATACATTTAAGCGCACACTGCGGCTGACCGGTGTTCAGGGTTCTAGCAGACAATACAATATCACATTCATTTTGCTGCTTAGGAGGGAAGTTCTACTTCCGTGATTGGGAAATCATTGTAGTATTTTATTGTCAACATATTTAATGCATTTAACATGACAATAAAATATTGCTTTTGTTTAGCTATTCTTCCTCTCCAGCACGTGGACAGAGGAATAGATGTATATTGTGACCGTTAATGTATTGACATCAAAGAAGGACACATATGTACAACTCTACTGCCCACGTCCCTCTGTGATCTCTTTGAACCTGGGCTGTGCCGAAGAGGTGTGAGAAGTGGGCGGGGTGAAGCCGGTGCCAGGGCTCAGTTCTGACCCAGACATGAAAGCTGCGGCATCCACTGACATTCCTCCTTCAGGTACATCAAACACTGGCACTGCCCACCCCGGCACCTTTTAACCGTACCTGGAATACACGTGCCCGTGGCCCCTTCCCATGAGCCTCTGCTCCAGGAGCTGCTATAACCGGGGCCGAGGTTGGCCTCTGATAGAGCGTTCCGTACTAGTAATTTACCTGTATTTTGGACGCTCTTTAGGCCGATGAATCTTTTGGCTAAGTGGGACCCTCTCCACCCTAAATCAGTCAATTTAATCAAACCAATAATCAATAACGAACATAAGCAATACCCTGATCAACATAACACTTAACAATTAACCCAGAATACATTTCGGCGAACCCTGACCTTTCAGTCAGGAATAACCACACCAGTTTATTCAAAGTTAGTGAATTTATTTCCCTATATTAACAAAGCTAGCACAATATAGATGTGTCTCAACACCAAATGATAAACATAAATGAACATTAATAGCTGTCCATAACGACGAAACAGGTGCAATCTATGCAGCATTTGAATAACAAGGCATTCGATAATAGCAATGCAAATCACTAGAACTATAATCTGTAATGGGCTAATTGCATACATTGGTCAGCATAACAAGGTCTCAAATTGCATCGTGCAACAAAAGGAATCCTCATCTAACCTCAAATTAGCATCGGCATGTGGGACTTCATGCAAAAACAATTTAGCAACATTAATTTAGAAAACTCCTAACTAGGGCTCTTATAAAAAATCAGCAGTTGGTTACCTAAAAGAAACACAATGCAATTGTACAATTTCCTTTCATATTTACCAATTACAATCAGCATTCAAGGAAGTCTTCGTCTCACAGGTACCGTTTCTCGATCAGCATGGGACGGGGCAAAGGGGCAGGGGTGGACGGGGCAATTGCCTCACGGCGGCAAGATAAACTACTACTTCATGCAACGGGGCAAATCAAAGTTAAAGTCTCTAGGGTAAGAATCATTTAAGTCTCCTTCTCTCGATTAGAGAAAGCATCAAAGTCTCTCAAAATGGCGTCGCAGCAAGGTGGGCCATAATAGCTGCAATGTCCTGCAAAATGGCGGGTATGGACGATGTCCAATAATGGCTGCTTTCCTCTCGTGCATCTGGTTTAAATAGACAACAGTTCAAATCCAGTAGGGTCTTCCATTGGAGGGTTCATAGGTTAGCTTCAAATTGTCCAATCAAAAACAACAGTTCTCAAGCTTTTACTTAAGCATACATTATCCTTGGAGACGGGTACGCAAGTTGCAACATTTTATACCAATTAACTCACTTTCAGAGCTTCCATTGTCCGCACCTGCAGATTGACCTTGGAGCAAAGAGAAAAATGCCAGGCTGGCACGAAACCTTAAGATAAGCATGTGAACGATCTCAGTGGAAAAGTACAGCTTCAAGCAGAAATACACGTTTAATAGCACATTGGAAAAATACGAGCATCTAAATCGTGAGACCAGGCAACTAGGCCGAAGCCTGCACTAAAGTAATGCTAAGCTAAAACATTTCAAACAAGCAAATCATAGCACACGTTTACGATTATGTCGGATTAGTGCAATTCTAATACATCACGTTATATAAAGCACGCTTATAAATGTTGGCAAACTACTCTGAGGGCACATTTTGTCCCCGTACAATCTTTATTAGTTCGGTTAAAGTCACACATGATTATTGCAGCACTACGTTTAAGCGCTAATATATGTAAAACCTTCATTTCAGCTTCATCAATCCCTCCTCTGATGACTACTTGTCATCACACCAAATCATGCCCACAAATTTTATTCCATTAAAATTCTGTCAGTTCTCTTTTCCTTTTAATTCCCCTAGTTTTCGCTTTATATTCTTCTGCCATTCTTTTCATCATTTTCTCTTCCTTCCTTCTTTTAATTCTTTCCATAATCATTATTATTCCCCTTTTTATTCCCCAAATTCCAAATATGCAAATCAGTACTATTAAAATTCCCTGTATTATTTTTAGTAGTATTCCATTCCAAATTCCTCCAATCCAATTTCCCACTGAAGCAAGTCCTTTTCCAACCTTCTCCCACACTCCTGGTTCTTTCAATTCCTTCAAGTCTGCACTCTCTTTTGTTAGATTAGCAAGCATAGTTTTAATTTTCACACTGTTGTCGGGAATATACGTGCAACAGTGGCGCGCACCAAGCATTTTGCAAACGCCGCCATCCTTTGCTAAAAGAATGTCTAAGGCAAGCCTATTTTGAAGAGTCATAGCTCGTTCCGCTGCAAGTTCAGCATCTATCAGGATTATAGCACCTGAAAACTTTGTCAACATGTTATCCACTATAGTAGACAACTTTCTTATTTTGATGGAATTCAGCACAACTCCCAACGAAGGGATCATGGCTCCAAATATATCTCCTACCACAGCAGCTGCGGTCTCTCTTTTCTGGATACGATGGGATCCAGATGTCTTTGGAATCATCGATAGGTCATCCAGTTGATAAACCTTTGGGAACACTATACCCAAATAACATCTCCCCCACCATCCCTTTGGAAGACGATAATAGGCATTATACCCACAAATGTAATATACACCTGGAATGACAGGGTCAAGTCCGTTCATCATGAATGTCCATTTGGCCTTAAAGATAAACGTATGTTTACACTCACTCGCTCCTACAAAAATGTTATCATAATAAGATTCACCTCGATATATACAAAATTTCCCTACATGCCAAGCATCTAAAGCAATTCTCCCTTGTGTCTTTATTGCAGCAAAATCATAATTATCTACTGAAGTCCTCCTGTGTAGCTCCTTTTCTAATTTCGCATTCATTTGTGCCCTTCTATCATCTGTGCGATCTAAAAAGCTTATTTCTACTGCAGAGAGCGAGCAGGTAAGGTTTTCCCTATGAGCGTGAGCCGTTTCAAAAGGTTGCATTGGCTCGAAAAATTCCCTCATTATTTTAGCATCCCAATCTTTAGCAATTTGGCTTAGCTGCGCTATTATAGGACAATATGCAAAGGTAACATCATAATTTGAGTAAAAATACTGTATGTTAGTTTGACCATAAAACCTAGACATTACTATACTACATGTAATCCCATATGTAAGAGGCATGTGGTGATAAGTCACCCCTTCCTTTACTGATGTCGGTATCTGTGTACACACATAACAATCTTTCGCATCCATAGTCTCAACATATTCTGTTAGCAAGCGATAGAAAACATTATACGAAAGTTCTTTCTTATCATGCAAGTGTCTCTCATCTAATTCTAGTCTTTTCAATGCGGTTAGTTCAGTGACAGTAACAGGAGCAAAAGTAGAAGCATCAATTTTCTCATTCTCACCCTTACCATGCATTGCAAGCACTATTGCCATTATTATTAGTACACATGCAATTACCAAGCCTATACACACATATTTACAATATTTCTTTCTACTGTTTTGCGTCATGATCTGTATAGAATCAGAGAGCTAGAAGCACCTGTAAAAACTATTTAGTAATTCAGTTACAAAGCTGAACGAGCGCGATGTTCACACAGTCTTCTTCAAGAGGCCAGTCACTTATCGGTTAGCAGCATTTGTCTCAATTCGGCAATAACTCGGTTCAGCAATAACTCAGAACTCAGTCTCCTTTTTTTTTTTTTTTTTTTTTCAAAGTTGTCTCAAATCGGGTTTAAGAGTCAATCAGGTTTTCAAAGTCTTATCAAGTTAGCAAAGGTCTCATCCGGTTTAGCAATGTCTCAGCTGGTTGTATCACGTTAGATTATAGCAAGCAATGTCATTTATTACCCTTTCAATCGACAGAGTCCATAAAACTTTTCTTTTCTATTGGTATCTCTTCTTCTTCGTTCTCGAGGCATAGAGATACAAATTCATCAGTCCAATCGTCATTGACTGCATATGCCCATTCTGGACCGGAATATCTCCTGTTTGGTATCCTTTTCCTTTTCAATTTTGCCTCTCTTTTCGATTCTGTCTCGCTGGTACTTTCCTCTTTGGCCAAGTCTTTTCCTTTACTTGAGGATGGTACCACAACAGTCACTTCCTTTCTTTTCTCTTTCACTTTTGGCCTTTCTCCGTCGTTCAAACTTTCTTTAGTCCTTTGTTTTATTGGTGATATACTTAGGCCCTCATTCTGACCTTGGCGGGCGGCGGAGGCCGCCCGCCAAAGTCCCGCCGTCAGGTTACCGTTCCGCGGTCGAAAGACCGCGGCGCTAATTCTGACTTTCCCGCTGGGCTGGCGGGCGGTCGCCTTCAGGCCGTCCGCCAGCCCAGCGGGAAAGAGGCTTCCACGATGAAGCCGGCTCGGAATCGAGCCGGCGGAGTGGAAGCTGTGCGACGGGTGCAGTTGCACCCGTCGCGTATTTCACTGTCTGCACAGCAGACAGTGAAATACATGTAGGGGCCCTCTTACGGGGGCCCCGCGACCCCCCCTACCGCCATCCGGATCCCGGCGGTCCCCCCTCGGCGGCGCAGCAAGCTGCGCCGCCTTGGAGGATTCATTGGGGCGGCGGTACACTGGCGGGAGCCCGCCAGTGGTGCCGGTCCGACCGCGGCGGTAGGAATCCCCATTGGAGCACCGCCGGCCTGTCGGCGGTGCTCCCGCGGTCCTCCGCCCTGGCGGTCTTTGACCGCCAGGGTCAGAATGACCGCCTTAGTCTCCTCTTTGCACCATGTCCATTTGATGGACCTGCGACCTTTTCCTTGGAAGCTTGAACTGTTTCGTTCTGTTCTGCCTTGTCCCCTCCTTTTGGGGAACCAATCACGTTCTCCTTTTCTTTTTCTCTATCGTCTGCTTCTGGGAAAGCCCTCCTCTGATCAGGCTCTCCTGCTTTTTCACCCCTTTCGAGCCTTTCGTCACCGTTACTTTCTTCAGACTCTTTATCACTTTCAGCTGCTTCAGGCTCTTTGTCACCTTCAGCTGCTTCAGGCTCTTTGCTACCCTCAGCTGCTTCAGGTTCTTTGTCACCTTCAGCTGCTTCGTCGCTGTCTGAACTTTCTCCTTGGTCTTCCCCAAGCGAGTTGGTCTCTTCGTCCTCAGAGAATATCTCTCTCTCTTCCGTTCCTGCCTGTTCGCTTTCAGTTTGGTTTTGCTTTGTCTCAGCGCTCAGCACTGTTTTATCAGGCACTGGCAGTTTCAGCGCTTCAACTTCCTCATCTGTGGGACACAACACTTTCTTTGTGTGACTGGCGTGAATCCAGTTGGGAACTCCCGCACACTTCACAGCGGTAGTGGTCGTCAGGATCACTTGGAAAGGGCCTTTCCAACGGGGTTCCAGACACGACTTTCTCACGTGCTTCTTTACCACGACCCAGTCACCTGCTTTCAGTGTGTGTCCTGGACCTTGGATCGGTGGCAAGGTGGTTGCTTCCACCTGGTGAGAGAAAGAGCGAACCACATCAGCCAGACCCTTGCAGTAGTCTAACACCATATCATCTGTAATATTCAAAAGCGCGTTTGCGGGAACTGCAGGAAGTCTCATGGCCCTGCCCATGAGAATTTCGTGCGGAGACAATCCAGTCTTTCTATCAGGGGTGTTTCTCATTGACATTAGCACCAAGGGCAATGCGTCAGGCCATTTCAAATTTGTTGATGCACATATTTTCGCCATTCTTGATTTCAGTGTACCATTCATTTGCTCCACCAGTCCTGAGGCTTCAGGGCGATAGCTACAATGCAGTTTTTGCTCAATGTTCAGCGCTGCGCAAAGTAACTTTATCACCTCGTTATTGAAGTGACTTCCCCTATCTGATTCTAAAGAGATCGGGAATCCGAAACGTGGTACTAACTCCCTCAACAATAGTTTTGCAACTGTAAGGCTGTCATTTCTACGTGTGGGGTATGCTTCAATCCAGTGACTAAAAATGCACACAATCACCAACACATACTTCAGACCTCCATGCACAGGCATCTCAATGAAGTCCATCTGCATTCTACTAAACGGGCCACTGGCTCTGCCAATGTGGCTCGCGTTCACAACTGTTCCCTTTCCTGGGTTCATCTGCTGGCAAATAACACATCGATGGCAAACTGCTTCTGCAGCTTGACGAAATCTGGGGTTAAACCAATCAGTTTTGAACAATCTTATCATGGCATCTCTCCCTAGGTGAGCCTGCCCATGATAGAACCGCGCAAGCTGTGATAAGAGACCATTTGGCAAAACAAATGTTGCCTCATTTGAAACCCATAACACATCTGGTCTCTTTATACATTGTGATTTAATCCAGGAATCTCTTTCATCCTCCCTGACGTTATTCTGTAATGCTTTTAGTTCATCTATTGTGTCTACGACCTTCAAGGCAAATGCTTCAGCTGGTTCGAGTTCTGGTTCACTTATCGAATTCCATTCATCCCTGAGTAATATACAGTTCAAGGCACAAAATCTTGCGACCTGATCTGCATATGCATTTCCCAGAGAAACATAGTCCTGTCCTTTTGTATGAGCACTACACTTTACCACTGCAACTTCGGCTGGCATTTGAATGGCGTGTAACAATTCCCTTATCCTCTCCCCGTTTTTCACTGGGGATCCTGAAGAAGTCAGGAAACCTCTCTGTGACCATAATTGTCCAAAGTCGTGCACAATTCCAAACCCGTACTGACTATCAGTGTAAATGGTGACTTTCATCAATGCAGACAGTTGACATGCTCTTGTAAGGGCTACAAGTTCTGCTACTTGTGCAGAATAGACTCCTTGAAGCCAGGACGCTTCCAAGACACCTGTTACAGTACATACAGCATATCCTGCTTTCAAAATTCCCATCCCATCTCTTAGACATGAACCATCAACGAAAACAATTTGGTCATTTTCATCAAGCTTAGTATCCTTAATGTCAGGTCGAGGTTTTGTGCAAAATTCAGTCACCTGAAGGCAGTCATGCTCGACGTCTTCAGCGTTCTCAATTTCAGCATTTTCACCGGGAAGCAAAGTTGCTGGATTCAGCGTAGTGCACCTTTTCAGCTGCACATTCGGTGAGCCCAGAATTATCGTTTCATACCTTGTGAGTCTTGCTCCAGTCATGTGTTGCGTTCGGGAGCGGGTCAAAAGTATTTCAACTGAGTGAGGGACCATGACTGTTACTGGGTGTCCCATCACTATTCCTTCACTCTGAGTGAGGCTGATACCAACTGCTGCTACGGCGCGCAAACACCCTGGAAGTGCTGCTGCGACCGGATCCAAGGTAGCTGAAAAATACGCTACTGGTCTGTTTATGCCACCATGGACTTGAGTCAAGACAGACAAAGAACATGCATCACGTTCATGACAAAACAATGTGAAAGGCTTTGTGTAATCAGGCATACCTAAAGCTGGAGCCCTGCACATGCATTCTTTCAATTCAATAAAGGCATCCATCTCATCTCCTTTCAGCTCAATTTGATCCAAGGCATCCTTCTGGGTCAGCTTCAGTAAAGGCTTTGCTAGAGTTGAGAAGTTGGGAATCCACTGACGACAGTAACCCACCATTCCCAAAAACTTCCTCACCTCCCTCCTTGTCTTTGGTGGACTCATTTGAAGTACACTCGTTATCCTTTCCTTCATTATTCTCCTTGACCCTTTCTCTATCTGGTGACCCAAGTATTTCACCTTCTTCTGACAGAACTGCAATTTGGAAGGAGACACTGTGTGTCCATTCCTTCCCAAATGGTTCCACAGAGCAATGGTATCGGCTGTGCAGCCACTTTCTGTCTTTGATGCAATCAGTAAGTCATCGATGTACTGTACTAGGGTTGACTCGAATGGCAATTCTAATGCTTCCAAGTCTTTCTTTAGAACCTGATTAAATATTGACGGTGATTCAGAAAACCCTTGAGGAATTCGACACCAACTGTACACTCTGTCTAAGAATTTGAAACAAAAGAGAAATTGGCTGTCCTCATGAAGAGGCACCGAAAAGAATGCTTGTGACAAGTCGATGACTGAGAACCACTCGGCATCGCAAGGGACTTGAAACATTATCACAGCTGGATTTGGTACTACAGGGCAGCATTTAACTATGATGTCATTTATTTTCCTCAAGTCCTGCACTAGTCGGACCTTTCCACTCGGCTTTATTAGTCCCATGATTGGTGAATTACATGGACTTCTTAACACTTCTTTCAGTACTCCCTGTTTTACAAATTCGTCTATGAGTTGGGCAACTTTCATGAGGGTGTCTTGTGCCATGTGGTATTCTGGGGTCTGGGGAAAGGTTGCATTGGGCTTTACAGTCACTTTCACTGGTTCCACTCCTTTCATCAATCCCACCTCTTTCCCTGTCATATCCCACACTTCCTTTCCAACTGTTTCCCGTAATTCAGCTGGAATATCTTCTTCAGTTATCATCGGGAAGAGACAAATCAGAGGATACTCTTCATCGACTGTTTCCATCTCATCCCCCTCTGCACTGTCCTCTTCTTCCCCATCACTGCTCGTCTGTATTTTAATTCCCTCGTTCGAACACATAATCGAACAACCCAATTTGCACAATAGGTCTCTCCCTAACAGTGCTATCGGACTTGAGTCACATACCACAAATTTGTGTAACCCTTGATAGTTACCAATGCTGACTGGTACCGGAACTGTAATTGGGTTTGTCAGGTGCCTGTTTGCTACTCCCACCACTTGAACTGTCCTTCCTGAGAGTGGCAAATTTGGTACTTCAATGCTCTTAACAGTTGAACGTGTGGCTCCTGTGTCAACCAAGAATGAGACACGATGACCCATTACTCTTCCCTCCACGTACGGACCCTTTTGATCAACTTCCAAGGATGCTGCAAGCACACAATCTCCTTCCTCTCCTGAACTTTCACTCTCCCATACATTGTTTATTCCACTCTCACTGTGTAATGGGAACTGTTGTACGGTGCCATTTGTATTCATTACCTGACCCGAGACCTGTGGAGGAACCATCACTTGCTGCTGACTCATTGGTGCCAAAGGTATTTGCATTTGCTGATTAGGTACCATGAGTAACTGCTGTTGCATTGGCTGCATTTGCGTCATCTGCATACAGGGCATCTGCATCTGCTGCTCCTGCATAGGCTGTACTCCCTGTAGCTGATTTATGGTCTGAAAATTTGGGTTTGGACCTCTCATTTTCGGTCCCCTCATTGTCTGAAATGCATTGACATCATTGTTTTGCTGACCAACACCTGCACCTTCCTGCACCACCATCGGGCACTCGCGTTTCCAATGACCGACAATTCCGCACACGTGACACGGCATCACCTTTTTCAATGCCTGCACACCATTCGGAGTCACCACAGTGTTCAAATCCGGACCATTATTCACAAAACCTCCTCTGCCTCTGCCTCTCGCCTCTGGCTGAAACATCATATTTCCCTGCAACTGCGGCTGCGGTTGCGGTACCTGTTGTTGGAACCCTTGCAACCCTTGCAAACCTTGCAAACCTGTCTGAGCTGCTTTAAGCTGCATCATCATCACTTTCTCTTCCAACTTTTTCTGTTTCACTTCAATTTTGTCGCTACAGTATTTCGCATAATTCAATACTTCATCAATAGGTTTCGACTGCCAACAAATCAAATGCGACTTTATCATCTGACTTATCTCTGGTCTCAGCCCTTCCACAAATCTAAACACAAAATGAAGCATGTCCTTCGCCTCTATTGTTTCCGTTCCACTGTAGTTCTTGAACGCCTTCAACAACCTCTCATAGTAACTATGAATCGACTCTTTAGCTTCTTGGGCAGTTCGATCGATCTTCTGCCAATCCACATTTTTCGCGGCAACCTTCGTCTTCAAATGCTCAATCACCTTATAGTACAGGCTCATCACCATAGGTGATGGTGCACCCGTATCCCTGTCTCTCTCTGGTTCACTTGTCGGCCAACCTACAGCTCTTTTGCAATCCTCCCACAAATCTGCCGGAACCACAATCTCAAAGAGAGTGTTCAGGTCTTCCCAGAGACATTTTGCAAGCTTCACAAACCTATCAGTCTGTTGATACCATTCAATCGGTTTCTCTCTCAGTTTGGGAAAATCATCCGTAAAAGACTGAATGTCGCTTCTGTGCCATGGTACATGTATTAATTTTCCCCCTGCTGTCTCCCTCATTGGTAACATGGTTACTGCATCACTACTCTGTGGTCTCTTTTCGTTTAGCTCTGGGACACTGTCTTTCCTCTTTTCCTTTCTCTTTACCCATCTGCTTTCCCATTTGTCTAAGCACCTCCACACTTGTGTACTCTGCAACAATTCTCTAAGGTGCGCCTTCATGCCTGCTGACCTCATGTGTTCAAAATCTGTGGTCCCGAAATCCAACCTGTAGCTCCTGCTCAAGTGTTTTGTCTTGTCTATGTCAACCCCGTTTTTGTCAGCTATTTCCTGCAAGCTTTTATGTACCTTGTTCACTTCTCTCGTAATCCTGGGACATAGATACCTCAGCTCTTCTTCCGAGTAGGACTCTAACCTATTCACACCCATAGTCCCTTCCACCAATTCTTGTGCTTCCATGTTCAACCTGACCCTATTCAGATAATCTTCTCCCTTCCCACTGGCTGAGCTTTGTGTGGAATTCAGACTGTTGAACCACTGTGTCAGCTGTTGCGCATTCAACCCCATCAGTGTAGCATTCACATCGACTGCCATTGATGGTTGCGGCAACTTTTCAGTGTTCGATGTTAGAGGTATTATCAGTGGGGGGCTCGACCTTACCACTGTCGACTGAGCACATATGGGACTAAACTCCATCAAGGACCCAGATCCAGTTGGTTGAGCCGCTATCGGAGTTATCCCTGGAGTGTTTTCTATGCACCTCCTTTCTGTCCCACTCTGCAGCATTGATCCCTGACCGCTCATACCTAAGTTAGGCTGACTGTACAAAGGTACCGGTGGACCTACAGTAATGGGTAGTGATATCGCGTCTGGGTTCTGTCCATTTCCCATGTTCTGAGACATGTTCATCCCCACACTATGGGTCATCATTGCCGGCATGCCCATCTGACTCCCCGTCATCTGAGCATGTGCGTTTCCCCCCTGTATCTGCTTTTGAGGCATCAAAAACTGGGTTGATTCAGCTTGTGCCAGTGTTGGGTTGTGACCATTCGGTCCTCCCATTGCGGTTGGATCTAGAATCATTCCCGTACTGTTGTCACTGCTGTAGTACCTTGGGACCTGCGGCTGATAATTTTCTGCTGGTTTCAGTATGGGCACATCTGGATATATTCTCCTAACCTGCGGTATCTGCGGGGTGAACAGTAAACTCGGGTCCTTAGATCCCGATGATGCTCCTGAACTCTGAGTTTCACTGTTCTGTACCGGTGCCGGAGGGGCAGAACTGGTACTTGGGCCTTGTCCACTCTCTGCATATGGTGGTGGACGGTCGTTCAGCAATTGCATGATTAACTCCTCATCCTCTAACTCCTCTTTTCTTCTCAACTTTTCCTCGTCCTCTCTATCCTTGGAACACCTCCTGTTTGTCTTACAGGTAGCTTTCTTACCTGTCTCCTCTTCTTCCTTAGTAATTGCAGGAAACAATTTTATCCCCTGCAATACATCTGACCTCCACACCTTCTGTGCATTATCCCACCTAGCGTCCGCTAGTGTCTTTTCTACCTTCCTTATCCTAGTCTCGAACTTATTTTGCTGCTGCTGTCTAGCCATTAGTTCCCAAATTGCTAGAGCCTCAAACTGTGCTGGCCTTGGAGGTACCTTCATGTCGTACATCGCGAATCTCAAATTCTCTAAGATCCTTATATTGAACGTCCCATGGATCGGGAACGCTACGCTCCCATGTTTCTCTGTCAGCTTGTGCCATTGCTTTAGCCAAAGGCACGGAGCTACCCCCTTTTCCTCCATTACAATGTAAGCTGGTGTGCCTTCGGGCGGCGTTTCCTCTCCTACGCTCGCTTTAATGTAAGACTCCCCCTTCATCGCACTCCTTAATGCTTTAAACAATTTCATTTTCTCGTCTTTTATTCCACAAAAATTATGTAATCAATAGGTGACTTTAATTCCCGGAATACTCTTCGCTTGCCTTTCCCCTTCCAATCGAGCCCCACGGACTGCGTCCAATCCGTGCGCGACCCTTCTCTGCAACCAACCTATCCCAGCGCGGCTCCTAGTGACGTCACACTCACACACACTGCGGCTGACAAAGCCTCGCGGCTAGTCCTCCTTCACTCAGCTCCTCTCGTAACAACTTCTGGCATGTATCGCGAGCTACCAAAAATTATAAAACAGATCTGTCGGTTTACTACAGGAAGGGTAACACAATCGCTTCAGGACCTTAGGGATTTTTCACTAGCCTTGGCAGTTATTCCATCTTTCTCGGTCCCCACGTTCGCAAGCAAATCTGACCCGCAGACTGCTCTCAACTTGTCAGTGATCTATTCTAGTGCACTTAGAATTTTGTCAAAGCCCGAAGTCGAAGTTTCTTTCACTCCCTTAACACACGTACCGACTCGTTGACCACGCCCGATCAACCTACTAAACCGACCAGACCACAACATAAAACAAGTGTCTCATACACTTTTCAACATACTCCGGAGTCTCTTGACCTCGCAGGGCCCGTCTCAACAACAACAACCACGTGGACCTTTTTCTGCACAAAGCGCCACATGCACATGAAGTTCGACGACTTCCCTACTCTCACACTCGGAGTCGCACCTCCGCTATTTCTATGAAGTTCGACGACTTCCCTACTTCTACACTCGGAGTCGCACCTCCGCTATTCTCTAAAAAAAAAAAAAATCCTCGCAACCTTTTCACACAATCTGCGGCAATAAGCTGTGCAAGCGCAAAATCCTAACTTCACTCATACCATCACTAGTACCGCCAACGCTGATTCCACACCTCAATTCTCTCCATTCACAAGCTCCGAGATCCCGGGAAAGTCGCGGGAGACTTAGCCCATCATCATTTTCTCAATCAGTTTTATCCAAGAAAAATCTAATTCAACTTCTCGAGTGGGGTCTCAAAGGGCGTAACCGTTAATTCAACACCATGTACTTTAAGAGTACGGGGTCCCAAAAGACGAAACCGTCCTCTGCTACCATCTACTGATAGAGCGTTCCGTACTAGTAATTTACCTGTATTTTGGACGCTCTTTAGGCCGATGAATCTTTTGGCTAAGTGGGACCCTCTCCACCCTTAATCAGTCAATTTAATCAAACCAATAATCAATAACGAACATAAGCAATACCCTGATCAACATAACACTTAACAATTAACCCAGAATACATTTCGGCGAACCCTGACCTTTCAGTCAGGAATAACCACACCAGTTTATTCAAAGTTAGTGAATTTATTTCCCTATATTAACAAAGCTAGCACAATATAGATGTGTCTCAACACCAAATGATAAACATAAATGAACATTAATAGCTGTCCATAACGACGAAACAGGTGCAATCTATGCAGCATTTGAATAACAAGGCATTCGATAATAGCAATGCAAATCACTAGAACTATAATCTGTAATGGGCTAATTGCATACATTGGCAGCATAACAAGGTCTCAAATTGCATCGTGCAACAAAAGGAATCCTCATCTAACCTCAAATTAGCATCGGCATGTGGGACTTCATGCAAAAACAATTTAGCAACATTAATTTAGAAAACTCCTAACTAGGGCTATTATCAAAAATCAGCAGTTGGTTACCTAAAAGAAACACAATGCAATTGTACAATTTCCTTTCATATTTACCAATTACAATCAGCATTCAAGGAAGTCTTCGTCTCACAGGTACCGTTTCTCGATCAGCATGGGACGGGGCAAAGGGGCAGGGGTGGACGGGGCAATTGCCTCACGGCGGCAAGATAAACTACTACTTCATGCAACGGGGCAAATCAAAGTTAAAGTCTCTAGGGTAAGAATCATTTAAGTCTCCTTCTCTCGATTAGAGAAAGCATCAAAGTCTCTCAAAATGGCGTCGCAGCAAGGTGGGCCATAATAGCTGCAATGTCCTGCAAAATGGCGGGTATGGACGATGTCCAATAATGGCTGCTTTCCTCTCGTGCATCTGGTTTAAATAGACAACAGTTCAAATCCAGTAGGGTCTTCCATTGGAGGGTTCATAGGTTAGCTTCAAATTGTCCAATCAAAAACAACAGTTCTCAAGCTTTTACTTAAGCATCCATTATCCTTGGAGACGGGTACGCAAGTTGCAACATTTTATACCAATTAACTCACTTTCAGAGCTTCCATTGTCCGCACCTGCAGATTGACCTTGGAGCAAAGAGAAAAATGCCAGGCTGGCACGAAACCTTAAGATAAGCATGTGAACGATCTCAGTGGAAAAGTACAGCTTCAAGCAGAAATACACGTTTAATAGCACATTGGAAAAATACGAGCATCTAAATCGTGAGACCAGGCAACTAGGCCGAAGCCTGCACTAAAGTAATGCTAAGCTAAAACATTTCAAACAAGCAAATCATAGCACACGTTTACGATTATGTCAGATTAGTGCAATTCTAATACATCACGTTATATAAAGCACGCTTATAAATGTTGGCAAACTACTCTGAGGGCACATTTTGTCCCCGTACAATCTTTATTAGTTCGGTTAAAGTCACACATGATTATTGCAGCACTACGTTTAAGCGCTAATATATGTAAAACCTTCATTTCAGCTTCATCACCTCTCACAGGACAGAGTCAGGAGCTGAGAGGAGGATGGAGAGAGACCTGGAGCTGGAGCTGGTGATCTGTGAGGTGCTGTCCCTGGAGAATGACTACCCTCGAGTCTACCCCACCAAGAGGGCTCGAGAGACCCCCCAGCAGCAGACAGAGCCCCCAGCAACCCGGAGAGGTGAGTGTCCGGACTGGTCCTGGCCCAGTAGCCTGGCCCGGGCTGTATCCTTAGTGTCTGTTATTGTTTATAAGATATGAGGAGAGTTTCTAACAACCCTTTTGTCTCCACCCTACAGGAGCATCTCACGAGCAGGAGGATGGAAGCACCCCTAACAGGGGCGGGCCTGCCGTGCCCTCACAGGAGCCCTCAAGTCCGTCTGGTGGTGCCCTCAAGAGGACCAGGCCTGCCGTGCCCTCACAGGAGCCCTCAAGACCGTCTGGTGGTGCCCTCAAGAGGACCAGGCCTACTCTCCTCTCAGAAGAACCCTCGGTGTCTCCTGGCGGGTCCCTTAAGAGGTCAAAACCCTCTCTGCCCTCGCCAGAGCCCTCAAGGCCCTCCCCTGGAGGGGACAGCAGGAGGAGGACCAGCTTCAGGCCAGACCAGCTCGCCCTCCTGAGGGCAGCGTTTCATCTCAACCCCTACCCTGACTTCAGCAGCAGGTCCCACATCTCCGAGGTGACCGGGGTCCCCGAATCCAGGGTCCAGGTGAGTGGGGGCGCGCGGCCCTTGTGTTGCTCTCGTGCACCGGGGCAGCATCTCCTGTGTACTGTACTTAGCATCTCTCTCGTCATCTCTACCTTTAATTACTGCTCCTTCTAAACGTCCCCCCCTCCAGTGATGTCAGTGGTAACACCCCCTAACCCTAACTGTTCATTCTGATGTGTGGCATCGCTCAATGTATGGGTAGGTCCTAACCTTTGAGGTCTCTCTCTCCCCCCCACCCCCTTCCGCTTTTTCCTCCCTCCTTTGATCTCGGTTCTCACAAATCGACAGATTTATACCAGAGTAGGCTGTTCCTTGGTTTCTCTGCCCCGATCCTCTCTGCCTCTATGAGTTATTTCAAAGTTGTGCACAGAACAAGAATGGACAGAAAGAGACAGGACCTGGTGGAGAAGGGTGAGGGAAGGAGGGAAGGGTGGGACAGAGGATAAAGAGCAAGAGGGGAGTCCCAGGGGTCCAAGGCCGAGGGGTGCAGAGATTCATAGGAGGGGCCAACAGTCTGTAGTTCTCTTTAAAAGCTCATGTCTGTCCTCTCCTCACCCTCTGTTCTCTGTTTTCCCTTTGGACACAGGTCTGGTTCCAGAACCGCAGAGCCCGGCACTTACCCAAACCTGCAGAACCATCTGTGGGTCAGCAGCACCGGCGGCAGCACTGGCAACTGGACCAGGACCAGGACCAGCACCAGGACCAGAACCTGTACCAGGAACAGAACCAGTACCAGCACCAGGAACAGAACCAGTACCAGCACCAGGAACAGTACCGGGACCAGAACCTGTACCAGGACCAGCACCAGGAACAGCATGAGGAACAGAACCTGTACCAGGACCAGGCCCCACATTATCCATCCCAAGTCAGAAGAATACAGACACCGGATCTCCGGACACCAGGATCCCCTCTGACTTTGGGGTCTGGGCCTTCTCCTGTCCCCCAACAAGCCTCCTGCCCTCGGCGTCCCGGGCACCCTGGACCAGGAGTCACCCCGGCTCCTCTGCTCTGGAACCTCCAGGAGGACTACCTGTGTGACCTGGACTTCCTGGAGGGGTGGCCCATTGCTTCTCCGTGGTCTCCCGTCTTCACCTTTGGCTCCTCCCATCATGCACCGGTGCTCAATCATCCACTTAGCTGAGTGCCCTGAGGTCCGGGGACTTCAGGAGGGTCTTGTTTGAACCTCCAGCTGGGGCTTTGTCCAAGATACACCTCGCAACAGTCTTGGACATACTTCTTCATGGAAGATTTTAACTTCAGGTCTCAGGGAGGTTTACTGGGGCAGCGCGGGTGGGGTGGGAAACTTTATAATTGCAAATATTTTAATATTTATTGCACTGCCAATGTTCTCCAGCAAATACATTCTTATTTCACTTGCACTATTAAATGGTAAACTGAACTCTCTGCATCACTCAATTGTTGCTCTTCCTTATGCATTGTAGATTTGTTTACAAATGTGAAATAAAAAAGCTTACATTTGTCTATTTTTATTCTTGTTTTGCTTTCACTGTTGGTTGCCCCTCAGGGCACTTTGCTCCTTGTATATTCTTGTGCAAACTCAAGTTCAAGAAGTGCTCTCCGATGATCTTTAGTTCTGACCGAGGCTAGCATCAAAATTCTATACATTTCAATTCAACGAAGCGCATTTGGGTCCAGAAGGAAGACAGAGAGTGGTTACGTTTAAAAACCATAAAGGGTTAGCAAAGTTACAAACTGAAATCATCAGTCATATATGTAATCATTAATCAGCACTTGAATGTAATAGCCAATGAATAATTAAAGCAATTCAAACTCATTAAAAGCAAAGATAAACTACTGTACACTTTCCTCAAAGAAAAATCAAGCAAAATCATTTTTTCCATAAAGGGAGGACCCTACTCTGTCAAGTCAGGGTAAAATTATTCTAATAAGTTAGGAAAGAGGGTTCTGTCATAAAGCCAAGTGAAAGGGCATCTGCTCTCCATGCATGTGCTGCAAAGCAACAAAAGGGAATCTGTATCTCCTCCACATTGCATTAGCTTAAATCACACAATTCCAGCGTTGCGTCTCACCTACACATGATTCCTACTTGAAGGGCTTCTCATGCTCAGGCACAAGAGGAGAAGGTAACTTTAATATTGTTCTCACGGTGCTTCACGTTGGACTCACTGCAGAGGTCCTGCGGACTCACAGTTCTATGCAAGAATGAGATGCAGCTGAGCCAAGCAGTTCCTGCAGGAGCTTGTTAGTGCATCCTAGAAGGACTGCACAAGGAAAGCATCTTCACAGTCGAGCAGGAACAACAGTTACATCATGTGAGATAGCTGGTTTACTTTCACTTGAAATAAAGATGCACAACCATGGAACAGGATGGCGACTGATGTTAACCATTTTAAAATGCGTCCTACCTTTGCCATGGTCAAGCTAAATGTGAAAAATACTCATTACATGTGAATATTACATGTTAATGGCAATATTAAAGCAAAACATTTAATTGTGAAATAATCTCCATCACCCCCACCCAACTCTGTGACTGTTCAGTATAATGAATTTTACATGTATCGATAACAAAAATATCAAACACAAATATCGTCACCTATAAATAAACAAATAACTTGTGAAAAATATCAATGACAACAATATTGACTACAAAATTATCAACATAACTAATAAATCCATAGAAATATACCAAAACACCAAGTTTAGCATAAACGAATTAACCCTAAACTGATATTAAACATATAAACTTAAATACAATATATTTCATCACCCAAAAACTAAACATTCACTACAAAAATAGTACACCTACAAGAAAATACAATAAATAAACCGAAAACATTATTCACTATAAACATTTATATACACACAACAATATACAATATTATATAAAATAAATAAATATTTAAATAGAAACAATTATACTACATAAGGAAAACATAAATTCGTGTTTACCAAACAAAATTTAATTTATCAAAAATTCAAATTGTACTAAACCAACCAATAAAATAGCACTCTAATAGCTTTAACCAATAAAATGACTCAAACAGTCGAACAAACAATATATAAGGCACTTTAATTAAAAAAAAAATGCTCCAAAACTACAAACACTGCAAGAGGATGAAACTATTCTCGCAACAAATGATTATAAATGAAGATATACAGCTTTACAACTACATATTCAAGTAATAATAATATCTGAACTAAACAATAAAGGTAGCTAAACTAAAAAAAAGAATTAACAAGTAAATAGTAACACACTCTGTAACTTATTTTGTTTTACACTGACTCCCTAGATGAAAAAAAGAACTTTTAAATCATCAAACTGTTAGAGAATGTCAACAATAACAAAGTAAAGGAATATGGAATAAAGTAAGAATACCTAACAATAAGTTAATACTTCACCCAACCAACAAACAAAAATAAATCTAATTCCCTAAACCTCGAAAAACTAGAAAAAAATACCATTTTAAATTGCTCTTACTTGTTTCCTATTTCAACAGAAAACAAACACATACTCCACGTTAAAACAAACTGAAGGAAAAGCTGCAAAACCATGCAAAACATCTCAACAAAACATACAAGCAAGTAAATAAAGTAAAAGTAAATGCATTTATAAATATATTATATATTTATGTTATTAAACTACATACAGATAAAGGCCCTCATTATGGGTTTGGTGATTGGAAAACCCAGCCGCCAGACCTGTGGTGAGCAGACCGTACGGATCTGGTGATCTCCCCACTAGCTCCATTATGCGTTTTCCTCTGGGCTGATTAGCAGAAACAAAGGTTTCCGCCAGTCAACCCAGTGGAAAATGTGCGGCGGCATTGGACTTGGCTCCACATGTGGAGCCGAGTCCAATGCCATCACACGGGGGCCCCCTAGCACCCTCGGACTGTGCACTGTCTGCACAGCAGAGTGTGCATTCTGGCGGTGCTAGGAAGGGGGCCTCTGCGCTACCCACGACAATGTGTGCACTTGTTTCCCACCAGCCTTTTCATGACGGTTGTAATTAGCACAGGGGCGCTGACTTCATGGCTGCCGTGGCTGATTACAACCACGACCACCGTCATCCTGTCTGGGTCAGAGATTTTGGTGGAGACGGCAGTCTTTTGGCGGCACTGACCGTCAATCTTATAATATGGCGGTAGAACCGCCACAGCCACGGTGGTCCGACCTCCACAGCAGGTCTGGCGATCTTCATACCGCCAGACTCATAATCGGGCCCATAATGACAGAAGGAGCCACATTTATCACTTCACGAAAAGGAAAGCAATTATTAAGTCACATGGGCTACACCTACATCCAAGAAAGTGCATCAACAAAAACTATAGACCAGAAATGTACTAAATATTATTTTAATGAATGCTGTGGAAGGGCAACTACAAAGAAAATGTTGTAATTAATGTAAAAGAGCACAACCACCCCAAATGTTACAGAAATAGAAGTTAGAGACGTTTTACAAGCTTCAAGAGAGGCAAGCACTAGTTATCAGGAACTCACAAGAAAATCCTTAAAGACATACTACCCAAAGTCCCATGAACTCATAACAGGCCAACTACCATCTATCCCCACTTTAAAACACCTAATTACACGCACTAAAAAAGCAACCAGTTGTACCCCACTTGCTCCTGGAAGATCCTAAGGGCCTAATTATGAGTGCGGCGGTCCATGGACTGCCGTACTTATGGTGGCGGTCAGACTGCCACAGCCTTGGTGGTCCACCCGCAACATTACAATGCTGGTGGTAGGACCACCAGCAATCCACCGCCACCTCCAGGATCAGAGATCCCAATGGGTTGGTGGCGGTGCAAGTCGTGATCAGCCTCGGCGGTGCCGAGTTCGGTTGGACCGTCAAAGCCGTGGCAGTCCGACCGCCACTGTGAGTCTGGCGTTCTGAAGACCGCCAGACTTGTAACGAGGCCCTAACTTTGGGGTAAATCATGCACACTAAATGGGTGACATTTACTATTCCCACTGCAACCAAACCAACTCGGGGAAGGTGTTGGACACTAAAAAGGTGACATTTTCTATTCCCAGAAACAAAAAATCTGGTAACAGTGGCGTGAACGATAATCCACAGCTCTCAAAACAGGATATATATAGTCAATCAGATGTACAGTGTGCTCAATGGGCAGCAATCACTCTGCTACCAATTAGCGAACAATGAATGTAGATAAAGTCCCACATATCAGAATCATATAAATACACCCAAATCTATGTGTGACCGGCCATTCTCCTGCACCACAGAGGGGCTTATCATGGCAAAATTATTACTAGAACTAGGATTACTATTTAACCTGGTTCTACCTTTCAGAGGTTCCTGTATACTCCTTGAGATCCTCGAGTGACTATTCAACGTGAAATAGTTACGTGCTACATTACCTGGTATTCATGCACTTCAGCCTTGAAAAAGTTGTTGTAGATGAAACATGTGTCAGCTGTCTGCTTTATTGTTTAATGTTGGAAATACAATTTGTTAATTGGATCACTTTTTATTTCATCAATAAATTGGACCTGCTTTGGGAAGCAGACCATCAACAGACTTTGTGGTGCTCTGGGTGTATTTATATAATTTTCTATTCTCACTCCAATCTAAACAAACTTGGGGAAGGTGTTGAACACTAAAGTGGTGACATTTACTAGTCACACTCCAATAAAAACGAACTCAGGGAAGGTTTTGGACACTAAAGGGGTGGCATTTACTATTCCCACTCCAATGTAAACCAATTTGGATAAGGTCTTGGACACTAAGGGGCTCATTACGACTTTGACGGTTGGAAAGCTCTGCCCACCAAAACCGCGTGGAGGAGGCAACTGTCATACGTGCTGCCTTACCCACAGTTGTATTACGATGTTCCCACCAGACTGTGCATTCTGAGGGTTCTGGGCTGGAGGCCCCCTGCACTGTGTTTCCTCCGGCCTTTCCAGGGATATGCTGGCGGAAACAGGAGTCTTGATTAGCATGGCAACGCTAAGTTAAGCGCTGCAGTGGCTGACCATGAGGCCGTCTGCCAGGGTTGTAATGTGGTGGTTGGACTGCCTGGAGTGCAGAGGTCCACTGTCACCGCGCGCTGGAGGTCTCAAGGCCGGCAGCCTTGTAAGGAGGGTCTAAAAGAGTGAAATTTACTAATCCCACTTCAATATAAACTAACTCAGGGAACGTGTTGGACACTCAATCTGAACAAACTTGGAGAATGTGTAAAAAAATGCAAATTTATTAAATCCAGATAAAACATAAAGGTTTTCACCTAGATTATCATATTTTATAATTACAAAATACACAATAGATACTACACATTATCACACTTTAGTAAATTTAAAAAATCTAAAATATTATATGACACACTAATAAAAACAACAAATATTTATATAAATATTAAATTTAAAACATTGATTTTGAACAATTGTGATGACTATTTTCTACCATTCCTAAATGTAAACAAACTACAAATACATTTGTTTCAAATAACCAAAGTTTCCAAATAAATGTACACAAAATGTTCCTATATTTATACATCATCATTTAAAAAAAAATGTTTTCCTTTCTAAATATTTTTTTGTTTTTTAACCAAGTATAAGTTCATAAAAAAAGTTGAATGTTTAATTTATTTGAATTTAAACCTCTAAAAAAACAAATATTACTTTATACAAATTTTCTAAAATAATGTAAATGTTTTCAAAAAAACTAAGATTGTATTTTCTAAAGACATTAAAATAAATCTTATTTCACAATACATTTAAAAAATAACATGTAAATTTAATATAGTTAAAATACCTTCTTAGTCCTATACAATGTTCCCTCTAATTATTTTGTTTGGTGAGCTGCAATGCTGTGGCTTTGTACACATTATTCAGAGATGTGTGCACAAGTGGAACGTACCATTAGTAATAATGCAAGCGAGCCTGCTATCTCTTGGGTGATTGGGTGAAAGAACAGTTTAATTTTTTACACAAATGGACCAAATGGTCACTCAGATTTTAAATGTTATTATTCAAACTGTATTGTCTAAAGGAACATAGCTAGTAGTGACATTTCAGAGAGAGCGTCATGCAGCTCATGCAGTAATCCAATCTTTGCAGTCCAACAGAAGATCCAGAGAGGAGTTTTGTTAAATTTAACATGGTCATCTCCTAATTCATTGCAGCTTATCCCCTCCCCAGGATTCTTTCAGCGACAGCCGCAGAGCACAGACTCAACTTCTCACGCTCTTCTCCGAATAACCATCTACACTGTCTACCAACCAAGTACTGTGGGCAAACCCTTCAGGGTGCCAACTCAACCTTAGATGCCATGCTTTTTTATGTAAAAAAAAAACAAATATATATATATATGTTAACTATGAGGAATGTGGTATAGCACTCCAGTCTCACCGTGTCACCAAAAGTAACATTGAATAAGAACTTACACCCCATGCTACCAACAGCATAACTCTCCAAAACTGAATCAGACTCTGATCCGCAGTAAATATGTTCAGAGTGTCATAATATGAAATACCAAAGTATGCTGCAATGTCATACAAATACATTCTCTCCGTCTCTAATTTTAAAAAAAACATGGCAATGAAGAGGATGGGGTACTGTTAAACATGTAGAAATATGCTGTAAGAGCACTGAAAACTCAATGATAAATTCTGAACCTTTCTATCAGACCAGCTAAGTAAAACTTTCAGGTTATGTAGTAATTTAGAATTCAATGCTCCACTAGTATAAACAATGTGATTTACTTTTTGTTTGGTCTAAAAAATTGCATGTTTTTATTTTTGTAGTTTTTTTGTAGCATACACAAGGCCCAACAGGCATCAAAGTGCTTTACAAAGAGACTGACAAAAATCAAATAGAAATATACAATACTGACAAAAAGGAGATAACATCAAGATAAATAGCAATATTTAAATCTGAATACAGGTTGTGTTTATTGGGTGGTTAAACTAAGAAGTTAAACTAAGAAGAGTAACTTCTGAAGCCTGAAGCTCGGTGCTGGCTTAGCTCAAGGTTCTTTTGGAACCTCGTGCCCATACCGAAGCAAGCTTTCACGTGGCTTCTGCCTGCCTCCCCTCCCTGTACAGTGGATGTCATGTTATAACCAGTGTTGTTGAGTTTGGAGCAGGGGAATCAGATTTGAGTCTCAGAGTAAACTAACCTTTTCTGATTCTGGGCAAATCACTTAATCTCCTCAAGCTTAAAATCAATGAATGATGACGTTTTGTAATGTAACTGGTGCACATGTAAATAGCTCCAATACCTTCGCGTCATGTTCCTGCTATATAAAAATGTGCACAGAGGTAAAGAGAAAGCTTTAACATAACGAAAGCCAAATAGATACCCATTTACTGCCTGATTTGTACAAAGTGACACCAGGAAACCTGGATAAATTGTGGTTTCCTCATTTAAATTGTGTGATCTTAAGCAAATATTTTATTTTAACAAAACTCTTTTCTCTTCAGTATTGCGTAAAAAAGCACTTTGAAGTATGTGAGTTCTGAACATCAGTTGTACAGAAACTTATGTTTGATTTAGTAGACTATATTATTGCTTGATAATTACCTGGGCCACATACAGCGTTCACATAAAAATGTCTTTGCCTCCTAGGTCACTCACTGTTCATGTTTAAATAAAGTGTTTCTCAATGCGGTGCTATAATCTAAGTATTAATGTCAAAGCTTCCACCTGTTAAAGAAATAAACTTTCTGAGTTTTGTATAGGTTTTATCATATTCATGTGAAATTTGGTGTTGACTTTTCCTATTAAATATTTTCAGGGCTCGGCTCTTGCACAGGCTTTCCCCTTTAATTTGTTAGCTCACCCCCTTGGTCAAAAGTTTGGGATCTAATGACACATTCCATGTTAAAAAAAGAAAACTGTGGAAATTGAAATCTCACTGTAGTGTGCAGTGAAACTGAAGGGAATCAGCAAATTTTGACAGGCCTTTCTGTGCACACAGTGAGGAATCTTGCAGCCACCTTTTCCAAAATGCGCGAGCAAACAAATTAAACGGGAAGCACCTCTGCAAGAGCCCTGAAAATATTTAAAAGCAATCAGTTGCATTGGTGAATGGGGTGCTCTCCATCGTATTCGGCAGCGTTTGTCTTTCTGTTCTGAACTGCAATAAAAGTTACATGCTGCTAAATATGATAAAAGATCACCCCATCCACAGATGCAAATGACTGCCTTTCAGGTTTAATTAGCCTCCTTTGTTTTCATTGCTCCTCTACCAGATTTTTTCACTTAGACATTAAAGGCCACTCCTTTGAAATGCGCACTCCAGTGTGCCTCCTGCGTGAAAATTGATTGTTGTGTGCTCGGCCGCCCAGGTGTGCACCTTAGAGGGAACGTTGGTCCTATACCGTAGCACTGTTCCGGAGGGAACGCTATATACAACGTTCCCGCCAGACAGCCCAGCAAGAACATTGTAATATGGTGGAGGGGTGGAGTATGATGGTGGCATCCTCTCCATGGCTTTGGCGTTGCTGTGGTGGGACCGCCAAAGTCGTAATCAGGCCCTAAATTCTTATTGCTGTGTGGTGCGTCCTAGCTATGTGTATCTTTTAACTAGACAACTGTGAAATGATGTGTTCTTTTTCATATTGTCAATGCTCTTCTCAGAGCTTCAGGTGTCCCTCTCTGGCCAACCATTACACAAACGCCATTGCACCTTGATATGTTTGGTAAAACAATTACATTTTTCAAATAAACAGATGTGCATGTAAAGAAGCTCTAAAAACTCATCTGTTCTAATCCCTCCCTCCATTTAATCACCAAGATACCTTGGTTAATGCACGCTACATGGGCTCAACTCCAGTTAAAATATGGGCTACTTCCCATTTTCACATGTTAGCAAAGTGCAGCTCCACTTGCTGTTAATTTCTCTAGTTTTGTTACTCTTCCCTGGGTGTTGTGTGTACACTTTATTTTCCACTGCGTTTTGCTTTATGGTCTCTGGTCAGCGAACTGTGACCGAAGACCCCCGTCCTGAGTGACATGATCTTTGCACTGTTCAGTAGTGCCAGATATTATGATGAAATATGATACGTATTATTACCAGGTATTTTTTTAAGTGCACCAACATTCCATGCCAACATACCCAGCTCACTTTCCCTGCTGTACCCGAGTGTAAGCAGGAATTAGTAGCGCCTGGTGATCCTTGAAGGTGGTGGGGTTGTAATATTTTCTGCTGGTTCACCATCATGTTTTCTCTCAACATCAGTTGCACACTTATACTGTCATAATCATTGACTCAATCACAACTACTGGTTTACAGGGGCTCTGGTTTCAATTCTGGGGTACAGGCGGTGCCGTAACAAAACTTGAGAGGGCCCCCCTGCAAAGTACATGGAGGGACCCCCTCTGGACTCCTCAGGAGCTCTCAGGCCCTGATACTGTGCTAAAGGGGCCCACTGGAGCTCGTGCCCCCCCCGCACCATGAGTGCTGCGCGGGTCTTTGCTACGCCCCTGGGTACAGGTGTTCTGCTGTACCACTGATGGGGGCACCTCTGACTCACTCTTCCTCCCTCTCACACTCTCCCCCTCAGTCACTCATTCCGACTCACTCACACTACTTTACTCACTCCCTTGCTTTCTCTTATTCCTACTCACTCTGGCTCACTCGCTCTTTCACTCTCCCTGACACTCTCAAATACATTAAACTAGCACACACTCTCATTCAGTCTCATTCCCTCTCAATCACTCACAATCACACTCTCACTCAGTCTTATTCCCTCTCAATCACTCACAGACACACTCTCACTCACACATGCACAGAGAAACCTCACTGAATTATCTTTTACTTACCCTTCTTCATTTGCTGGCAGCAAAGAGACTCCGTAGCAGAAGCTTAGTAGGAATCTGGTGTTGGACATTAGAACCAGCAAGCCATTATTCCTAATGAGCTGCCGGAGAGAGCAGCAGGACCAGATTAATGGGGAACACCCAGCTCTATCCCGCTCCCAGCTTCTTAACAGGACTGGAAGCATAGTCCTATCAGAAAGTGGGACAGTGCTCGGGGTGCTGCCCCTGCTTCTCTGGGTGGTCCTCATTGGCCCCAGGAATGCACTGATGGGTGCCCTGACAGCCACATGTTAGTAGATATAGTGTGCTGCCCAAGGCATGTGCAGTTTGTCTCCTAAATAAAAACGTAAGTGTCTGTGTTAGGCCTGGGCAGAGTTCACAGAGATCCATTCCGCGGAATTCTGCGTAGTTTATTAAAAACTCTATGGAATTGCACAGAGGTGGAGTTACGTGGCCCTCAGAGTCCTGAATGTGCCCGATCTCGGAAGTGCTAAGCAGGGTCGACCCTACTTAGCCCTTCCGAGATCGGGCGCATTCAAGAAAGGGCTGCAGGCAGAGAAAGCTTCTGTTTCCGGGCTCTTGAGCACCGGCCTGTCCTGTGTGCAGTGCATATGGGGCAGGCCGGTGCACAAGAGGCCTGAAACAGCAGCTTTATTTCGCTGCCTAAGGCCCTGGCTTGGATTCAGGGCTGAAGGCAGAGAAAGCTGCCAGGCCTCTTGTGCACTGGCCTGCCCCGTGTGCAATGCACACAGGATAGGCCAATGCACAAGAGGCCTGAAACTGCAGCTTTCACTGCCTATGGCCCTGGCCTGAATTCAGGGCAGGGCCGTAGGCAGTAAAAGCTGCTGTTTCAGTCCTTGTTTGTGCACCAGTGTGCACAAACAAGGAAAAAGAGGAGAGGAGAACTTACCTGGGTCTTCCAGGGGGCCCTCCTCTCCTCGGCTTCCACTCCGAGTCTGCAGTCCCTCTGGCCTCTGCTCCCTGACCCTGGGCTGCTGTGCACACTGCAGCCCACTTTTGGGCTTCAAAGCGCAAGCACACACTCTCTGCCTTTGTGCTGTGTAGCCCATAGCTTTTGTGGCTAACAAAGTTTTGGGACGAACTCTGCTCTCCCAAAAAACTCTATCATCTCCGCCAGCGGAGTGGAGCTCCCTGCACACCCCTAGTTAGGGGATCATAGTCGAACTACCCCTCACATGCACAATTCACATCTACAGAGTGCTGTGTTTTGGAAGATACTCTGTAGCTGAATTGGGGCTCAGCCCCCTCGCCCTCCTCCTTCTGCCACCAGGACCCTGATGGAGAGGCCTAGAGGGCTGAGCTGCGCACTGCAGAGTTCATGTAAACACAAAAGTTATCTTTGCATGAACACTGCTAAATGAAATTACATGTGTAGTAATTTAATTTAGCAATGGCTTTGTGAACTATGTGGTGGCTC